>NW_015548218.1:128386-132826 GCF_001515605.1 Sinocyclocheilus anshuiensis | reverse complement strand
AGCAACAACAACAACAATGGCGCACTACATGCTTGTGTTCATGCTGCAGAAGCTACTGAGCCTATTAGCTTTACTAAAGCAAAATCTTGTTTGTTGTTGTGTTGGGTTTGTATATAGTGCGGAAGGTTTATGCACATGCTCCAAGTCTTCTTCTCCATTTTTAGTGTATCTCTGTGGCAGAGTTTGAGTCGGTTACACATTTTGAGATGGTTTCAGTGGTTTCGTGTGTACGCAGATGTCTTGAGATGATGCCGTGTTTACTTTCTTTTAGAACGAGGCAACAAAAGATCGGATAGTGAAATATCTGGCTTCGTGTGGAAGTGGCCACAGTCTTCAGTCTGCTCACACTCCTCAGCCTGATCACCCATACCTGTTGCCAATCAGCACCTCAGGCACTCTATTTAACACTAGAACTACTAAGGCAGTCATTTGACCGTTTTTAAATTTTGAAATGTAATAACTTTGTTGAAATAAAACCCATATAACAATAATACCCTGACTTTTCCTAAATATGTGTATATTTTATATAACATTGTTATTTTATTAAAATTACAAAACGCAAAAGAGTTCAGAGTATTTCTACCTTGAATGGCCAAAGCGGTCAAATTGACCGTTTGCATTACAGACGGCGCATAATTTCTGCTTTTGCGACTTTTTCCCGCGTTTGAAGAGGTCTGAGTATTTCTACCTTGAATGGCCAAAGCGGTCAAATTGACCGTTTGCATTACAGACGGCGCATAATTTCTGCTTTTGCGACTTTTTCCCGCGTTTGAAGATACGCGTCACTGTTGCCTAGTAGTGTTGTTTTTGGCGGCCTGTTTTAATTTTAGTTTTAGTCTAGTCTTTGTGTGAAGCTGTCATTTTAGTTTTTATTAGTTTTAGTCACGTTCATACTCTTTTTAGTCTAGTCAAGTTTTAGTCAACTAAAAAAGTCCGAGCATTTTAGTCTTATTTTAGTCAGAATTATCCATGACTATTTTCGTCTAGTTTTAGTCGACGAAAACTGATGACATTTTAGTCTAGTTTTAGTCGACGAAAACTGATGACATTTAGTCTAATTTTAGAAAATGAAAATTGTATTTTAGTCTCTTTTTAGAAATGCAATTCTATTTAACCCAGTCAATATAGTATAAGTACCTAGTAGTACAGACGAAACCAAAATTTTCTTTTAGCCAAACCCATTTCTTAAAGGACTTACAAATGGAGACAGTCTTAATTGCTTTCTTATTATGTAAATACAAAATCGTCTTAACATAAATTTGAATTTCTTTCTCAAGAACCAAAAATAAAGGATTGGTTTTACTGTACTTACACTTATGGATATGAAATTTAGCAAAAATTAAAATTAAATTTATAATGTAATATTCTTTGGTTTTATTTGAAGGGATATTAGTAAAACCAAATAAAACGTTTTCTAAGCACAAAGAAAAAGTGGGGTCAATGTTATCAATTATAAATCTCGTCAAATCTTTCCAAAAAAATTTTACATAAGAGCAATGCCAAAATAAGTGAAACAAAGTTTCAGTCATCATATTACAGAAAGAACAATTCAAATCAATATCATTTTTAAATTTAACAAGAAAATAATTTACTGGGTAGTATCTATGTAAAATTTTAAAGGTTACTTCCTTGACTTTGTTTACCAATAGGTATTTGTTTGGCAAGGTCCAAATGGCCTGCCATAATAAACCTTTAACTAATCTGTTCCAATAAATTATACAGTTTGGAGAAGAAACAATGTCTTTTTGAAGTAAGGAACGGACAGTTTTGTTAACATTCATATTTCCAGGGGCAAAACAAAGTTTCCCAATATAAGTATCAAATAGATCAAATGCAGAGGGGAATGTAATACTGTTTTGGGTATTAGCTCTGAATAATGCCAAGACTCCTCTGGGAATTGCATCCATGACTATAGAAAACTCTTTTGGTGTTACTGGAATTCCATGGACAGCTAGAAACTCAGAATAAGTGAGTAACATGCCTTGTTGATTTAATAATTGACTAACTCGTATTATGCCTGCTGAAAACCAATTTACAAAAAATAACTATTTATTTTTATATAATAGGCTATATTGTAATTGTTCCAAATTAGGTACCTACGGGGAGAAAAGTTATGTTTATACAATAGAGACCAAGCCAGCAACATTTGTTTATGAAAGCAGGATAAGCTTAAAGGAATTTTATCAATTTTGTAATTGCAAATCAAAAGAAATCTAAGACCACCAATTTTGGAAAAAACTAAATTAGGTATAAAATTCCATAAAGAATTTGGATTTAGAGTGAAATGTCTAATCCAATTAATTTTAAAGGTGTTATTTAGAGTACAGAAATCAAGAAAGTTCAATCCACCTGATTCATATGTATTCATTATTGTAGATTTCCTAATGTAAACTGTTCTAAATAATGCTGCGAGTGGGGCTTAAGGTAGTGACGTCGCCTGCGTCTGCGCAGTGCAACCTGATGCAGCCCCTGAAGTGAGACACAGGAAACAGAAATACTGCAAAATAATAATAATAACGCAACTAAACGAGACGAAATAACGTTATAACATTTAGTTTCGTCTCGTTTTGGTCAACGAAAATGAAGAGACATTTTAGTATAGTTTTTATTTTGTAAACCACATTTAGTCTCGTTTTTATTCGTCAACAATATTGCATTATACATTTAATTATAGTCATCGTCACATGACCAGCATTTACGTTGCGTCTCGTCTCGTTTTCGTCACGTGATAAAGGTTCGTTGACGACGATATTTAGTCATAATTTTCGTTGACGAAAGCAACACTATTGCCTAGCAACTTTTGTTCTAGTTGTTTTTATATTTTATTGTAAAATTCCCTTTCGTAAAAAAGCTGGGTGGACACCTCCAGTTCAACAAGTGCTGTCATTCAATCTGCCACGGTTCCAGGTATGTTAGGCTGGAAGACTAGCCTGGCTGTTATCAATAATAGCCTACTTCAATGGTATGACAAAATAGCAATTATAATAATAATAATAATAATAATAATAATGGCTATTATTATTTTATGCTAGTGTAATGCTATAGCTAATGCGTATAGGCTAATTTTAGCCCCGACAAGACTGATATTGTGAAATAAAACAAACTAATTAGGTTAATTTGTTTTTTTTGTTGTTTTTTTTAGCGACAGTGATGATGTTTATTATCACCTATACTATCATAACAGATCCATTTATTCATGGATAATGATTCCAGTGGTGACTGCATAGAATTGTTTCCGATTCATGTGATCCAAGCATTTCCAATAACTCCAGAGCGTTGTAAAGTGCAAAAGTAAAAATGTATCGAAAAAAGATGTATGTAATCACTTCCGAAATTCACAAAATGTTTTATCTATAGAAATATTCTGCTTCAGTTCATATTTGTTGGCATTTAGACTTTCAAATACCATATTTTCACTGCTCTTTTGCTCAAAACTTTTGCTCTTCCGCTTGCCGGACATGAAGCGAGGCACGCACATTCGGGAGCAGTCTACGTAGCTCTTATAATTAAATATTACAAAAAATGTCATATTTATTAGGGTGACGACGTCATAAATTATGATGACAGACATTCAAAGCTTCATTGTAAAACCTCAAAAGAAGCTTCGAATGTAAATATATGACAAAAATGGCATTCAGTTCAGTCTAGTATGAACGGTCAGAATGACCGCTTTGGCCATTCTAGTAGTTATAGAATTCTGGTACTTCTAGTGTTAAACTGCAATCAACACAGTAATTTGTCTCATTTGTTTGCACACAAATGCTATACATTTTTATTAAGTGCCGGCCGTTCTATCTACCGAGGGAATATACAGCCATACTGCTCGTTGCTGTATACATCCCTCCCAGCTCCAACAACAGCAACAGGAGCGAGGCACTAAATGAACTGTACCAGCACATCAGTGAGCAACAGACAGCCCACCCTGATGCTTTTCTCATCTTGGCTGGGGATTTCAACCACGCAGACTTAAAGAGTGTGTTCCCAAAAATACACCAACACATAGACTTTCCAACTCGGGGAAACAACATTCTAGACTTTGTTTACACCACACAGAGAGGAGCTTACAAGGCCCTCCCCCACCTCGGTGCCTCAGACCACATCACTGTCATGCTAATGCCTGCATACAGACCACTCGTTAAAGTCACCAAACCAGTTCACAAACTGATACAAGCGTGGCCGGAAGGGTCGTCAGAGGCTCTTCAAGACTGTTTTAACACCACTGACTGGAATATGTTTAAACAGGCTGCCACATACAATAACACCACAGACCTCCAGGAGTACTCAGAGACTGTCACTGCCTACATCACCAAGTGTATTGATGATGTAACAGTCACAAAGACCATCACTGTCCGGGCCAACCAGAAGCCGTGGCTAACAGGGGAGGTCTACGGACTCCTGAAGACGCGGAACGCTGCCTTCAGAGCTGGAGATGAGGTGGGC
>NW_015548218.1:124982-128346 GCF_001515605.1 Sinocyclocheilus anshuiensis | reverse complement strand
TGGAAGAATTGACAATAAAGCAGACTTGACTTGACTTGACTACAGACTCTCCCATGTTATCTACCTGTGGATTATTATCTTCTTACCTGTGATTATCCTCATTGTGGTTTCTCCATCTTGTTGCCTCCTGTGATCGTCTCTATTGTTGTTTCTCCTTCTGAAACGACTGTTACTCTCAGTTAAGTGCATTCTGTGTTTCACTGTGGTCACCTGTTCACTCACCTGTATTCCAGTTTACCATTATCATTCAATGAACCCAGCTTCTGAGTTCATTTTCTGTGTTCATCACAAAAGACCTGACCCAGCATGAAGTCAGCATGGTTTTCCTATGTCACCCTGATATTCCCCTACTCTCCATCCAACAAAGTAGCCATCCTTTGTAAGACTATGTGGAGGTGTTCCTCGAGATTTGCCTCCAGGTGTCCTGGAATGATGGCACTCTCAATGTGTGTTTTTTGGAGTGGGCTAGATGACTATCTTGCTCACGTGATGCCAGTGGGAGAGACCACCTGTACCCTGACACAGTATTTGGACTATGCACTATGGATGAGTGGCTCATCCTTTACTGTCAGTGAGTTGGTTATCACCATTTAGCCACAGCCCTCCCAGCCTACTCCTGTCCTCATCCCTGAGATCGGAAATCCTCTCTAGTCTGTCACCACTTATCATCACATCCGTCACCAATCCAGAGCCAGAGCCTGCCATTATGTATGTCCAAGAGTCAAAGCTTGCTGCCATGTCCACCCCCGAAACAGTCAAATGAGACGTTTTTTTTGGACTTTGCCACAGAGCCAAACCGCTTCCTCCTCTGACAGTCCCGTCCAGCTGATTAGATGTCCCAATTACTTCTTGAATACTTCATCCCCCACAGCTTGCTGCTCAGATCCCCTGGCTCCACTACATGCCTCCAAGCCTATGACTCCACCAAGGTCCGTCATCTTTTAGTCTCCACCGGGCTCCCACATTCCTCCTGCTCTGTCTTGGTCCATTGCCACCCTGGCTTCACCATTGACTTCTGGTCCTCATCCCCTTTCGCTCCACTGGGCTCCTCATTTGTTCTCACTCACACCAGCTCCACCTCGAACTGCTGAGCCCCCAGGTACTCCAAGGCCCCTCGATCCTGCAGCTCTGCCTTGGTCTTCTGGTGCAATGGTGTTATTCTGTCTCTCTGTCCCTTTTGCTCCACCTTGTCTCAAACTCTCCTGGTGCCACCTCGATTTTTTTTTCTCACCAGGCTCTGCCCAGATCCAACATCAGGGCTCCACCCTGGCTCCTTCCTCCATCAGCCCACCCCAGACTGATCACCCACACCTGTCAATCAGCATCTCATCAACTTGTCAATCACCATCTCATCAATCATTCCATTTAAACCTTGCCATCACCACAGTTGGTTGTATTTATCAAGTTTCTCAAAGTGTCATTTTAGTCTTAAGTGCTGAGAATTCATGAAATGTACTCCTACTTTCAAACTTGAGTATAAAAGTAAGTTATCAAATTTCTTAAATCTAAGAATCACTCTTACTCTCCAAGTAATTTAAGACAGCTCGAGAGGTTAGGAGTTGCCAGTAGGGGCTTTTTCTTGTCAGCGCTGGTTAATGTTGGACTGAACTTGCCTTTTATAACATGTTTCCGCTGTTCAACTAATTCAGCAAGCAGTAGAGCTTCTTCCTCCTGCCAGTTTGGTTTTCTTTTGGAATCCATGGTGGCTGATTATATCATAATCATAGGGGAAGTCGTGGCCTAATGGTTAGAGAGTTGGACTCGTAACCCGAAGGTTGTGGGTTCGAGTCTCGTACCGGCAGGGATTGTAGGTGGGGGGAGTGAATGTACAGCGCTCTCTCCCACCTTCAATACCACGACTGAGGTGCCCTTGAGCAAGGCACCAAACCCCTAACTGCTCCCCGGGCGCCGCAGCATAATTGGCTGCCCACTGCTCCGAGTGTGTGTTCACGGTGTGTGTGTGTGTGTTCACTGCTGTGTGTGTGCACTAAGGATGGGTTAAATGCAGAGCACTAATTCCTAGTATGGGTTACCATACTTGGCCACATGTCACGTCACTTATAAAATTTAGGCTATATATAGGCAGGTCAGTTTATAGTTGTGCCGATAGACGATAATATCGCGTCGGAGATATGATCTGTTGCTGATTCCTTTGACGATAGCAAGACTATCATCATTGATATTATTATTATTATTATTTATTGTCCTTCAAAAATACAGTAGGTGCCTATCTTTAGCGATGCAGTGCAGAGACACTTCAGAAACGTGCTGCGGGGGCAGCTGGTATAAACACAAGCATTGACTAGAGTGGTTGTGATCAGCTTTAGTGGCCGTGTTTCTATTAAAATGTTATCCTGTTAAATAGAAATTCAGTCATATTAAAAACATTAGGCTTCTTTTAGCCTTACACTAGAGTTGGTGCACTTTCTGGCAATGAAACTAAGTAGGCTAAGTAAATAATTAAATAAATTATATATCACAGGCTGACGATAAGACAATATGACAATTGAGCAAGCATGTCGTCCAACACTATGTCAGTTAACAGCAGACTCGTTTAAAATATGTAATTAAGACATGGTGGAAAATGTGTTTATCTTTCATTTTCCATGTGTATGTCATATTGTATTCTCTTAAAAATTATTTATTGTCAAATATGTATTGAATGTAAACTCTTCATGGGAATTTCACCATTCAATGTGAATTTATTTGAGAATATTTATAAATAAGGAAATCTATTCAGTGATTGGACCGTTTTCATCCAAAATCCCATTTGTGGCACAGCAAAGTGATGTGAATCATCTCTAAGACTGACACTTGAGATTTAGTCCTACACTTCACTTAAATTATGACTGAGATGCTTGATAACTAACTTTTAAGTGCAGCTTTGAACCAAGATTTTTTTTACACTAAAGTAAATTCTTAGCAGTGTTCTTGAGTAATTCTTTGAGGCTTGATAAATACGGGCTCTAAGAACTCATCTTCATCTGCATTCCTTGTCCATAGTTCTTACCGTTAATTTTCTGTTTTTGCCTCTGAGTTACCATGACATAGCTCGGGTAGCATAACCTCCTGAGCCTTTTAGTATAAATATTCCACACCCTACCTGCCTGCCAAAGGCATATTATTATTATTATTATTATATTTTGTAAGTTAGCATACGCCTTCTAAGAACTGAGTCTGATTTACAACAGCAATCAAATGATTTTATCTAATCTAATGCCTATATGGCATTAGGACACAAATCAAAAGCAAAACGTCCACTCTTATGGCGTTTTTCCACTGCGTGGTACGACTCGGCACGGCACGGCTCGGCTCGGCTCGCGTTTCCACTGCAGTTCAGTACTGCTTTAGAGTGGGCGGGATT
>NW_015548218.1:121081-124972 GCF_001515605.1 Sinocyclocheilus anshuiensis | reverse complement strand
CTATCAACGAGAGGAACGTCTGTACTTCCTCAACAGACAACGAAACAGCCACTTTTTGGTTGTTAAAAAAAGGAGTGCTCGTTCAAAACAGTTGTGTTCGATCCTTCGCTGGCTGTGCTGATTTAAATCTAGCGGTTCTTTTGTGTTTGTGTCACAAGTTCAGTGACGCAGGTAGTGACGATTCTCTCCGGCCAATCCGTGATCAGCAGAGTTTACACGTCACGTTTTGGTAACAGTACGGTTCACTTGGAACCTCAACCGCGGTGGTACTAAAAAAAGTACCAGGTACCAGGTACTGTACCCAGTGGAAAACCCCCCAAAAGTGAACCTTACCGAGCCGTACCATGCAGTGGAAAAGCGCCATTAATTATCACTCCTTGTATGACAAGCATACTGAAAGACAAATGTGTCATTCAAAAAATGTTTGCTTAAGATTCATAGCTCTACTTGTAACGTATAATCTATATAGTCCATGAAAATACTGCAATAATAATTCATTTGTTTACACTGTCTCACTTGACGTGTTCATAGTTAAACAGCTAATGTTGAATCAGAAATGATACACACAAATACTGACATGCAAGAATGTAAAAACTAAATGAAATGAATAAAAACAGGTCTTTTCCAGCGTCAGTGTAATTGTTTACAGTTACTATATTGTTCTGTATATAAGACAACCCTGATTACAAGAAGACCTCCCCTTTTTCAAGATGTACCTTTTTCAAAAAAGGCTTTTTGAAGATCAAATCTTGCCCTAATTATTCCAAAAATATCAGTCCTAAACTAGTTTTTGTTAATACAATTAAAAGGTCACACTTTATTTGAATACTGAATAAAATATATATTTTTTACTAGATTCAAATCAACAGGTAAATAAGCCAAAATAATGTATTTTTAGGGAGAGGACGAGCAAGTTATTTGTGTTTGTGAATTTGTGTATTTGCAGTGTATGTTATGTAACGTTATTTTATTTGTATGCTTATATAATTTTTGTGTTTCTAGAACCCCCTCGAAAATGAGATCCTACATCTCAACGGGTTATCCTTTCAATCAATAAATTAAAATATTTACCCTTTATGGAAAAGAAACATGCCCATTCAGAGGAGAAATTTTGTAATGTGTGATTTGTTATGTGAATTACAAGTATTTGTGTGTTCTTCAGCAAATGATTGTTGGTGTATTTTTGTGCATCTAAAATGAAACCCATATATGAGTGATAGATGTGGTGTTGTGGGGTGGATGGGCCATAGAAAAACATCTTATAATAGCACATTCAGAGGATCTGTAACTCTAGATCAAAAGGGTGCATGCTGTGCTACTGGTGCATATATACAGTCTTAATGACCGAATCATGAACAACCCCAGTGACCAGCAACAGCCTAACAATGAATTCATTAAGTAGGTCTTGAGAGGACAAGAAAGCAAAAGAGTCCATACCTTGGTCGCCCATCATCAGGTGTGCCAGACCTTAAAGAAAAACAAGAGCACAGTCAGCAAAGAATATGGGCCTGAGTAAACTGGGACCATGTAATCAACAATGCTAGAGAATGCGAAAAGAAAAAGAAAAACAATAATTTTCTTTTGTCTTAAATATACTGTATGTAGTCACAATTTGACAGAGATAAAAAAAAAAATTGAATTTTATAAAAGCCACCCAAGATTGAGCATTATAGTGTTTTCCCTAAGTAGCAGGTGTCAGTGACGAGCGGTGACATTTTTAACTGGGTATGCTGAGTGCTAAGATTAAGATCCCCCCTCCTCATCGGCTTTTAGGACGCACTCAAAGACGCAAACACTGTGGCAGGGGTCGATTTAAAAGTATGCACATTTCCTACCTTATTTGTAAATTAAATTCATCTCCAATCCTTCTTCTAGGCTATCGTTTCAGGTTTATCCAAAGTTATTCGAATGCTATAAAAACATAGCTGCTTTTCCAAGTAAAAACTGTCAAATAACGTTTACACGTAGTTACGTTAAGATACGTAATATTCAGAGGGTGGGGAGAAGGGGGATTCCCCCCCTTCTATATATCTGCATCGACTGAATGATTTTTTTTTTAAATTCCCAGTGAATAGGAGTTAAAACTCGCACCGGGGTGACACTACTTCAATAACAGACCATGCAAATGACAAAAATAATATCTTTAAAATATTGCCAAGTAACGTGGCAAACAACGATAAAACCAGACACAACGACACAAGCATACGGAAAACATAGATAAAAATTAAATCTTCAGAATGTTCAAAATGTTCTGAGGATTTTGTTTCCTCTTTTTTCCTGATGTTTGTTATTTAAAATTGTATATACATTTTTATAATTTTATTTATTTATTTATTTTATCACTTAGGCATGTTGACAATAACATATATCTTCAACAGAGCATGAAAATATAAAGATACAATGTTTTTTTTTTTTTCCATTTGATTTAGTCGAGTTAGTTTTGCATCAAACACAATGTAATTTTCGGCAATCGAGATCTGGCAGCAACAGTGCATTTTTCCACTTGGGCGAGCGCTTCGCAGACAGCTTACCTCGAGCATGAAATCACCTGCATGCCAGCAAAACACTGAGAACACGCAACAGTCCTGACGAGTCATAGCTACAGAGCGGAGGAGACAAAGCTGCGGAGAATCCACTTGCCCGGAAGCTTCCGTAAATTATGTAGATTTACAGAAAATTACCATTGTTTATCAAATAAATAATTTTAAGTACTTATTCCCAACACTTTATTAAGCTTCAAGGAACATCTCAAATGACAAGGGATCAATTTATAATCATGTTTATGTGTGAACTCATTCTCTCAGACTTCCTGGCTATGCAGAGCACTCGCAGCTTATATGGACGGAACGCCACTGGCGGGCGTTCTTATGAACGGTGCAATGCAGGACTCGCTTATCCTTGGAATGACCTTGAGTGGCTGAATACTTTTTAAAAATGTGGATGCGAAAATATGCAAAAAGACACCAATGCAATGCAATGTGCATGTAATCTATGAACTGTTTATAGTTGCCAAGCAACATAGCAACTTGCAAAATGTACATAGAATCTGCGCAACTGGTGTGTATTTATCAGCCTTGAACTTGAAACTGGATAACTATATTATCCAGTCAGAAACAGTTCTGCATGAACACTCACAATTTCTTTCTCTTATTAGAAAGAAAAAAATGATGTATTTCTACTTACAGTATCTGTCAAGCTCCTTAAGCTTTTGCGTGGATCTGCATGATATTTTCATGAAAAAAAATTGTAAATTGCTGTGAAAAATGGTTACACCATGGTATCATATAATGAAGCGCAACTTATTACTGCTATGCTGTGCAGTCCTGAGTCACTGACAGTAAACAGATGTCCTGTTCTACAAATATACAAAAATGTATGTTTTGTTCAAATACTTTAATGAGACCAGGCTGATGACTGTGGTGTAATTGTGTCAGATTTTATGTTTAGTCAAAGATCTGGCTACATGAGTTATCTTCCTCCTTGTGCTCAAAGTGTCTCTGCCACCGCAAACAAAAATATGCTGTAGTTCACAGTGTGTATGAGAGTGTTTGATTTATCAGCAGCTCTCTCTGTTTCATTCTCTTTTCTGATAAACTGTTTACTCCCCACAGGAGAAGGCAAGTCTCATCTTGATGGGGTGTCTTTTGAATCCAAAATCTGGTAATCTATGGCTGAAAGGGTCAGGCCAAACTTGCTTATTTAATACTTTAGGGGTCCTGTAGGATCCTTTTAAGATTAAGATACTAAACTAAGATTAAGATACTAAATTAATGTACATGAATTCTGCTTTCTTCAAATATAATTTGAAGCACTGAGTAATAATATGAAGCACTGAGTAAAAGATTTGCTATATAAATATGTGTGTGTGTGTGTGTGTATATATATATATAT
>NW_015548218.1:117637-120994 GCF_001515605.1 Sinocyclocheilus anshuiensis | reverse complement strand
ACCCTGATTGTCCTCATAATCCAGGGTTAGTAATGTGTGTGTGTGTGTGTGTGTGTGTATATATATATATATGTGTATATTTGTGTGTGTGTGTGCATAAAATTCATCTGAAAGAGAGATGTTGAGTAAAGGCTGTACATAATATGATTTTTGATATCTAGAATTACAACACAGAGCAGAGCATCAAAGTAATTATTTTAGCAAAGAGATTTGTTTGTGTGAGATAGAGACAGACTCCCAAATCATTTAATCTTTATATCTGATCAATTGATCAATTTTAATGAGCTTGAATCAAACAGTTTGAACACAAGATAGTCTACATCTAATACCTTGTTGTGACATAATTATGCAACAAGCAAGCAGACAAATAAATAAATAAATATTGTTCCCTTTTCTATGTACATCTGACAAGTGATAGAGTTTTGTGTATATTTTCATAGTGTGCTGTGTAATTTTATGTTCATTGTGCACAGACAAATTGCTTTAAACATGCTTGGATACTACAGTATACTAAACCCTTCTAGAAATTGTATTGTATTTTCACAAGAAATGGACAGTCAGTTCTGTGTAAACCAGGGGTAGGGGTAGCGCTGGTCCATCCATTTAAAGCTTCCAGATTAAAGAATCTTTTCCCTCAATCCTGTCAATGGATCTGCTCAGCTCTCCATAGTCAATCACTGTTTTACTGTTTCATTTATATTGAGCCTGCAACTTCACTGCCAAGCCATAAACTAACATACTCTCAGCTGTATTTGTTTGTATTTAGTGCTGGAAAGTCCATTTTATTCTAGTGAATCAGTTCATTTCAGTTAAAAAAAAATTAAAATTATTCAACAATTTGGTTAATAAAACCCTGTTTTTCAAGCATTAAAAAAAAACTCATTAATATAATTCCTTCACTGGAAAGGTATATATTAAAAAAAAAAAAAAAATATATATATATATATATATATATATAGCCCCATTAAGCAGCTATACTGTAAAGATACTTTGGTAACACTCTATAATACTGATGTTAATACATATCTATGTAGGCGCTAATGCAGAACAAATAAAGAGTAAAGCATTTACTCCTCAGTCACCAATATTAACTAAAATATAAGCATAATTAACTAGTTATCAAACTGATGACTGGTCAGTTTACTTTTAGGTATCCAGTAATTACTGAATCTTTTATACTTACTGAAGAACAACAAACTACTGATCAACTAAGTTGTTACACATCACAAAATGAACACACACACACAAAATGTCTTGGCTGTGTACTACTAGACAATTGGCAATGGTCAATCTATGACGGATGAGACCTGAATATGGTCATGCAGCCTAAGTTAGTACTTGGATTTGATGCAACCAAAGCATGACCTAGGCTACCTAATGGTCCAAAGAACTCACAAACCAACTGAATTCCTTTGAAGCTGTACAGTGATTTTGAGTTGTTTGAGGGCCTCTGATCTCTTTATAATAAGACTCTGATTTCAATCTTTATGATATAAAGGTAAACAACAATAATGTTGATACTGTCAACAGTACATGCATTCCCTACTCTGTTCTTTACACACACACACACACACAAAATAAAATAAAACAAAATAAAGAAAGATTCATTAGCTGTTAGTATATCATTACAAGCAAGAATGAAAGAAAGATATCTGGTCAATATCTGTGAATGCATGTTAGGAGCATTTGAAACTCTGTCCATTGTACTGTAGAAATTAGTGCATAAATCATATTGTTTTAATATAAACTATATTACCATTTTTCATCCATACTTCGCACTTCCATTGTCACTAGAATGGCTGTGCTAATAAAAGTTTATAATAAAATTGAAGCAGTATCTGTCACGCCCCTGGACTGGTTTTGTTGTGTTTTCCCTCCCCATGAGTGCTGTGTCCCAGTTAATTGACTCATTTCATGCACCTGTGTTAATAAGTCCCAGTCTGTTCAGTTTGTGTTTGTCTGGTCTACTCATTACAAGGATAATTGCAGAGACATGCATTTTGACAGTTTCACATGTATGTGTCATTTCAGGCACAAACAGACTCAGAGATGAACGGAATACGTTGTTCACGTGCATCTGCATGGTTCTCACTGTGTCTACACCGGACGTGAGTGGCGCAGCGCGACGTGATAAAATACAATACAACCAGGGTTTGAAATTAACACCCGCCAACCCGCCAAATGCGGGTAAAAATCGGCTGTAGCGGGTAACGCTGTCAAATCACTAGCCAATTTGGCAGGTTACTTTTTCGTAAATTATGTTTACTAATTAATTTCTCGAGGAAGTTCATGTAAGCCAAATCTGCGCAGATTTAGTGTAAATACTGAACTCGAGACTCATCATGATATATTAAATAAGCCTATTGCGCAGCATCTGGGCATATCTAGCTTACTTGAACATACCCAGCGATGTAGCTACTAGCCATCTGGAGCACCGGGACATTCCCGGTGGGCCGATCGCCGAAGCAAGGGAGACCTTATATTAGGCGCTGTTTTTAAATTACAGCCCACGCGAAACTGCAAAAAGCAAGTACTCCAAAAGTGTGAAGCGGTGCTACCCGGTGCATCCGCCAGCCACGCGTTAAAGCAGAGTGGGAACAGTCTCCCGCACAGCGCTGCGCTTCCGCCACGATTTATAAGAGATAAACAGCGCAAATCGCTCGATAGATATTTTGAGAAATTCAAGAAATGTTTGTCCATACAGTAGAAATCAAGGGTAACCAAAATGGTATTTTATAACATTCTATAAAACATCTTTTGTGTTTTACAAAACAAAGTAAGTCATACAGGTTTGGAAAGACATGAGGGTGAGGAAAGGATGACAGCATTTATTAGCAGTAAATTTCCTATGTTCTAGCACAAAATCAATGCTTATACTGTCAAGTGCATTTCTATGTGACAAAAATGCAGTAGGCTATTAGTTTGTTGCATTTGCTGTGAATTCAGAAATATATCATTATTTGTTTTTGTCCTCATTTATTTATTTATTTACTTACTCCAATTGAAGGCCCTATAACACAGCAAAACATTCACAGGGGAACTTGAGGGCTGGATAGGCTGGATTTGTCCAGGGCCGAATTTTAACCCCAGTCCTGTACCCGTCACTACGCAACAAATAATGGCGTGGCGGGCGCACTGGTTTCCTTTGCATTGAAGCAATAACGAAAAAAAAAAAATGCCTGAAGACTCGCACCGTGTCTACACCAGATGCGACAAAATACTATAGAACCCATTATAATAATTGTTGCGGCCCACACTGGATGTGGCGCAGCACAGCACGACAAATCCCCGACAGTAAACTGATGCCTCGTTCTATTTATGACGTAGGCCTACTGTTTGACAAAGTACAAATGATTT
>NW_015548218.1:100634-116356 GCF_001515605.1 Sinocyclocheilus anshuiensis | reverse complement strand
CACACCGTCTACACCAGATGCGACAAAATACTATAGAACCCATTATAATCGGTGATGCGGCCTACACTGGATGTGGCGCAGCACAGCACGACAAATCCCCGACAGTAAACTGATGCCTCGTTCTATTTATGACGTAGGCCTACTGTTTGACAAAGTACAAATGATTTTCAATTGTCACTTTGTCGCATCCAGTGTGGACAGCCTCAAGCTGTTGGCTTACCTCCGGCCTTTTTTTCATTATTTATTTGTTTAATTTTTTTGGCTAGTAGAAATTATGAATGGCCGGTAACTTAAAAATTTAGTAGCCAAATTGGCTGGTGAGTGAAAAAGTTAATTTCAAACCCAGAATACAACCCTTTATAATCAGTGATGAGGTCTACACTGGATGCGGCGCGGCACGACAAATCCCCGAGAGTAAATCCCTAGTTCTTTTTATGATGTGCTGACACAAAGTTCAAATAATTTACAACGGCCTCTAGCTGTTGCGGCGCGGGGCGGCGTGACACGACAGCTGTCATGAAAACTATCAGTATAAATATAAAAATCAGTATACTAAACATCGCACATCCTACAATGTGACTATCGTGGATGCGCAAATCTAAATATCGATGCTGAAACGATATATCGTGCAGCCCTACCCTTGACTATGCATCATCCCTGAAGGCCCCGAGGTTTTCCATTAAGCTGCTTAAAGCTACATCAGCACTAGTGGGTAAAGATTATACGGTAGCAGGTCAGGCTGGAACATGTCTGCACACTATAGCTGTATTCCAGGCATACCAAGCTGACCTGCTTAAGGACCTGGATGAGGGCGAGAAGACAGATTCTGGCGTAGTTGCGTCGGGCCACAGATCTCTCTCCATGGTACCAAGGAGACGGCCAGGGCTATCGGCCGTTCTATGGCAGCCCTGGTAGCCAGGGAGAGACATCTATGATTGAATCTGTCTGAGTTGCATGATAAGGACAGATTCTTCCTCCTGGACGCTTCGCTTTTACCTTCTGGAATCTTCAGCGATGCAAAAAACACTTGTCGTCGAGAGGTTTCAGGAGGCGAGGAAGCAGACGGCAGCATTCCAGCGCTTCCTCCCTCATCGCTCCCAGGTCCCCCCAGCTGCTGGGTGGGAGCAGCCTCAGCCGTCATCCAGATTCTCGTACCACCTAGCCCAGAAGCAGAGCGTCACTTCACATACTCCCCTGCAGAAAGATTGAGAGTTGACGTACTCTCTCTGTCGGGGACCTCCGGTGCTTCAGGGCACAGCGGTCTCCTGCGAGCACGGTTTTCAGCTGCCGCCTGACAATGGTATGTATGGCACAAGAATGCTCATCCCCTCCAGCAGGGGCACTAGAGTTGTTAGGCTGGTCGTTCCCTGCCTGTCATCCACTTCAGGGCACCGGAGTGACTACTCTAGCCACACCAGAGGCCAGCCTCAAGAGGATGGTTCCCTTAGTAGACTTTGTGGCAGCATGGAAACTTCTGCCAAATGTCTCACAATGGGTCCTGCAGACTGTAGAAAAAGGCTACAGAATCCAGTTTGGATCTCACCTGCCTCATTTCAATGCGGTTGAGCAGAGCAGACTCTGGTAATGGAACAAGAAATAAACACTTTCTTGAGGAAGGAGGCCATAGAACGTGTTCCTCTGCTCAAGAGAAAGTCCGGGTTATATAGCCAATACTTCATCGTTCCGAAGAAGGGGTTGTGTCTGATAATAGATCTGTGTCTGCTGAACCATGCTATCAAACACTTTTGGTTAAAGATCCTCACTATCAAACAGATTGTGTCTCAAATCAGGTTTTTGCTTGCTTTTTCCAGCTCATAGAACCACTTATTTTGTCGTGGTGTGGGATTCAATGATCATGCAGGCATGTCTGTCTCCTGCTCGTATCGAATCGATTCTCACAGCCATAAAAAGAGTGAGAGAAGGCCAATCACTCACTGTCACACAGTTTCAGAGATTGTTAGGTCTGATGGCAGCTGCACCCAATACCTTTTAGCCTGCTGTACATGAGGCCTTTGCACTAGTAGCTCAAGACCAAGGGGTTCCCAGCACAAGAAAACAGTGCAAAACTTTTCCCGAAGTGGAAACTTTTCACTTCTTGGTGTGGACAGTGACTGCAAGACCCAGTCAGCTTCCCATTTGGTACAGTTCTGGAGTTTCTGCAGGAGTGTTTCTCCACAGGGTTATCTACCTCCATGCTGAAGGTGTACATGGTGCCCAAAGCTGCTTATCATGCCCCTCTGGATGTTCAGTCATTGGGAAGAGACCCATTCGTAACTCGTTTCCTCTGTGGCTCCCTGCAGCTGAGGCCTGCACAGCACTCTAAAATTCCAACCTGGGACCTGGCGGTGGTTCTGGAGGGCCTGAGCAATGCCCCCTTTGAACCTATTGAGGAAGGGCCAGTCAAGTTCCTGACCTCAAAAACAGTTTTTCTCCTTTCTATTTAATCCCTTACGAGAATATGAGACCTTCAGGCGCTCAGTCTCACCTTCATGCCTGGAATTTGCCCCTGGCATGGTCAGAGCCTTCCTCCATCCTAGACCTGGGTATGTCCCTAAAGTGCCCACTAACATACCAAGGTCCACAGAGCTACCCTGTGGCTTAAGTCAGATCAGCTGTTTGTCTGCTTTGGTGGGCCCAAGAAAGGTTCCCTGCCCTCCAAGCAGATGCTGAGCAGGTGGGTGGTCGAGACCATCTCACTTGCCTGTGAGGCCTCTGATGGCCAGTCACTCTCTAGGTGTCAGAGCACACTTAACACAAAGTATGGCGGCCTCCAAGGACTTCTCTCTAGGAGTTTCCCTGACAGACATCTGTGATGCAGCAAGCTGGTCCTCTCCACACACATTTGTCAGCTTTTACAATTAAGACGTGGCTTCATCCCCAGGTTCTCAAATCCTCATGTCCTGAATAGTGTTCGTCTCACACACACTTGACAGGGATTTGTCATTCTGGCGCAGTGGGCATTCTCGTTCCCATAGTGTTTTAACGCAGCCCCAAGTTCCCTGTGGGGGAACTCATCAGGTTACACATGTAACCACGCTGCGTCTCTCTGCCATACTTCCTACATCCTTGTCAGCGCTACTTCAGCTATCAGAAGCTTACCAGTGCTGCTTCGGATATGCTCTAATGCTTCCTGGTGGCTTACGTCACCCCGCCCGTGACGTCTTGCTTCTCCATTGGACTGATTACACACATGCTTCAGAAAGCAGTCACGTGGCAAGGCGTTCCTATAGCATTTCAACGCAGTGTCTCATTTCCTTTAGGAAACCATAGTTACATGCTTAACCTGAGATGTTTTCATGTGGTGTTGATTTTTAAATGATTTTTTTAAATGCTGCTTAATCTAAGTACAGTTGATTTTTAAATAGATTTTTAAAAGTGCTGCATAATCAAAATAGTGTATGCAATATGCAACAAAGCAGAGCAGACATGTGTTCATCATAAAGCAGAGCTAAATGTGGAGGATTTCAGATGATGAGTCTCTGTGACTAAATGTCTACAGTAGAACCACAGATTTTTCAGCCTACAAAAAATGGATCCCTTTAACCTTTTATCCCACTGAATTATGATTTGCTCAGTGTTTAATGACACTGCTGTCTACACATTACACATTCAATTAAATGTACTAGTCAGTGAACTCAAAACAAGAGAGAGTCCAGCTACAGACAATATAAATGCTGTAATGAAATGAGCATCCAACATTATTCCTGTCGAAGTATAACTGTTGCTAACTGAGCCAATATATAGCTAATCTACACTTCCAAAAAACTGACCAGTCAGTCAGTATTTGATATATAGAGACTGTACTACATATTTAATTTTTCATTGAGCTTTAAAGGGGGCATCGGATACCCATTTTCCACAAGTTGATATGATTCTTTAGGGTCTTAATGAAAAGTCTGTAACATAGTTTGGTTAAAATTTCTCAATGGTAGTGTAAAACAACACCGTTTTTACCCTGTCAAAAACAGCTCTGTTCATAGCGAGCTGTTTCCTTACATGCCGCTTTAAATGCAAATGAGCTCTGCTGACCCACCCCTCTCTTCTGAGCTGCTCTCTGAGAACCGGTCAACTTTAGTCGCATTCATCATGAAACTCGCTGTGATTTGCAAATATTCATTAAAAAACCTTACACTCACTTCTGTAGGTGAAGCTGGATCATGAATGATTCGCGCGAAGATAGACACATTTAGGTAGATCGGGGGCGCATTCCCTTTCAAGGCAGGTTCTAGCCATTTGGAGGGCCTAGGCAAAATTCATGTTGGAGGCCCCCCACCCCCCACCCCCAATAAAAAGCACTTGAAACAAATATGATTCTAACCTTTTTATTTACACAACATTTCATTTTAAAATGTATATATTTTTACTTGTATAGTACCGGTCAAAAGTTTGGGCACATTACTAGTTGTAATGTTTTTGAAAGTCGCTTATGATCATCAAGTCTGCATTTATTTGATCAGAAATACAGAAACTATAATAAACTATAATATTGTGAAACTTATTTTTTTTATTAAAAAAAATTAAATAATGGTTTTCTATTTTTAATCATACTTTAAAATATCTATTTCTGTGTATCATAGCTGAATTGTCAGCATCAATTTAACACATCCTTATGAATAAAAGTATTGATTTATTTTTTTTAAATACTGACCCATTGTATTGTAAGCATTTGAACGGTATTGTTACAAATGATTTCTATTTTAAATAAATGCTGTTTGTTTGTTTGTTTGTTTTTTACTTTTCTATTTGGTAACACTTTACTTGAAGGGCTGTGCATAAGACTAACATGACACCTTCACAATCATGACATGACACATGTCATGAATATGAAGGAGGTTTTATGCATGTTTATGACAACTGTCATTAAGTGTCATTCGCTCAGTTGTCATTTTTAATGCAAATATGACATTATTTGACCTAACCCTAACCTAACCCTACCCCTACCCTTACCCCTAACCATAGCCCATAACAAAGACATCTCAAACAATGTCATCTTTGCATTAAAAATTACATAACTGAGCGAATGACACTTAATGACAGTTGTCATAAACATGCATAAAAAACCTTCATATTCATGACGTGTCATGTCATGATTATGTAGGTGTCATGTCATGATTATGAAGGTGTCATGTCAGTCTTATGCATACCCCTTCAAGTAAAGTGTAACCTTCTATTTCACAATATTACTGTTTTTTTCTGTATTTTTGACCAAATAAATGTAAAGCTTGATGAGTATAAGAGTGTCACGACCTTGGACTGCCCCTGTGTTCCGTGTCTTGTGTTTTGCTCCCATGACCCAGTTTCTCCTATGTTGATTGTGTTAATTGATTTCAGGTGTGTCTTAGTAATTACCTTGTTTAGTTCCTGTTACTTAAGCCCTGTGTTTTCCTGTGTCCTGCGTCCGGTGTTATACGCCCATGTGCTACGTGTGTTCCTGTTGGCTCCGTGTTTCCCATGTTTGTTTCATTAAAGACTATTACTGTTCAGGATCTCCATCGACTCCGCGCTCTTTCGTCTCCTCACAGTAGCAAAACCATGACAAAGAGACTTCTTTGAAAAACATTAAAAACTGTAATGTGTCCAAAATCTTTACCTGTGCTGTACGTACATAATAAAACTTTATCTAAGGTAATCTCTTTTTTGTTTGTTGAGGATGTTATTATAGCCGTGATATTATTATTATTATTTTGCAGTATTTTTTTTCAGTAATTTACTCACAGTTCCTGAATACCACTTCAGTAAATGAACATCAGTGCATTTTATCATTTTTTTCTTCCTAGCTGTGTATGGGCAGGATTTCCCCCTCCTATTTAACCAATATTAACTATTTATTGTCATATTATTAATATTAATAAATAAAAAAATTTTAATGGTCTAGTGTGTTTGCTTTTTGAATTTGAATACAAACTTCTTTGCTTTTACTTTTGTAGATATTTTGCTAGTCAGCTCCCAGTGCGATGTCATTTACTGTACGCGCAAATTCAAAGCGTCGCATCTGGGCGCGTCAATAGTGCTCACGCTTTTTTAAACGCGTAATAAAGCGGTGAATGATCTGTCCAGAAATGACGCTGGTCGATAGAAGAAGTTTATATTTAGAATACATTGCAATCACTCCAAAATAAATGGCGACACCTTACACACCTGCAATAGGAGCTTAGCCTTCGCTTCAGCACCTGAATGAATGGATGCATTCGTTACGGCAAATATTTAGCTTTGAAACGGCAACATTAATTGGTTCAATTGCAGGTGAGTGACAATTCAACAATATCCAATGAACAATGAGGATATTATTTTGCTCAAAAACCAAAGTGTAAGAAAGTTGCACACATCCCACAAACCCACACAGGGCTCAGGTGCAGGACAAAAAAAAGTCAAACTATAGCAAAAATACAAACGTATTGTCCGCATACTGATGTAACTGCTCCATAAAAATAATTTATTGCGGCAACGTTTCAACCATCAGGTCTTCGTCAGGCACAAATTACGTAAACTGGTACAACTCTTTATAAGTAACAGGTGATCATTCTAATTAGACACATTCAATTACTGTGCAGGTAATGATAGTTTCCATCCAAAACCTCTTATTAAAAGCCTGCCTAATGGCCAGTTTAAGCGTGTGTGCAGAGTGTGTAGCACTGAAACGTCTTACTCTCGATGGTCCGCTGATTTGACTTCAAGATTTCTACATCGTGGTTATCGTAGGGAATGGATAGAAGAAGCTAAGAGTAAATTTGATGATACTTCTCAAACACAGTGCCTACGTGCTATGAGCAATAAAACACAACTAGGCAATAGCCCTATTTGTTCGGTTAGGTATTCAGCATTAGGTGCAGAATTTCGTAAGGTTCTTTACAGGCATTGGCATATTATTTCTAGTGATTCTAAATTGTCTCATGTTTTCAAGGATGGCCCCCATTTGGTTTTTAAACGTCAAAGTAACCTGCGTGACATGCTTGTAAGATCGGAGTTCCCGTCTAGTGTAGTGAAGCCTGTCACTCTTACTCTTCCTCCTGGTAATTATAGATGCGGCAATTGTGCCCAGTGTACTTTTACATATAACTGTACATTTTTCAGCCATCCACACACTGGTCGTAACATACTGATACGCGGTACAATTACTTGTTCATCTACACATGTGATCTATCTTATTCGTTGTCCGTGTGGTCTCGCTTACGTTGGTAAAACTTCTAGATCATTACGCACCCACATTACTGAACATCGGAGTAATATTAGGATGGGAGTTGAACGCAGTCCTATAGCATCTCATTTTAACAAAGTGGGACACAATGTTAGTGCCTTACAGTATATTGGTATAGAGAAGGTACAAAAACCGTCAGGGAGGGGAGATTTTAAGAGGAAACTTTTACAAAGGGAATGTTTTTGGATTTAAGCTCTCTCTCTCTCTCTCTCTCTCGCTCTCTCTCTCTTTCCTTGTGGGAGTGTACCTGCACAGTGATTGAATGTGTCTAATTAGAATGATCACCTGTTACTTATAAAAAGTTGTACCAGTTTACGTAATTTGTGCCTGACGAAGACCTGATGGTCGAAACGTTGCCGCAATAAGATATTATTTTGCTGCCCGTCTTGACTAGTAGACTGGCATATATATGTTACGGTTATGGAGGCCCCTCCTCAAAGTCCGAGGCCCTAGGCAATTGCCTGCTCTGCCTATAGCTAGCGCCGGCCCTGTTCAGAAACAAACGTAATCCACTGCGTCTTCAGCGGCTCAGATGTCGGGAGTAAATGAGGACTGCTATGTTCATTATTACATCCAACAACAGAACACCTCAATCGCTTAGGAGTCATTCTTGTCTACATCTGCTCCGGCAGTGAAACAATGGCGGACTGATGACAGCTCACTCAGGGCGGAGCTAAGGTAAGACACCAGTCCAGTCTGTGCTGAAACACTACTGTCAATCAAACAATGGGGGGAGGAGCCTGTCTGTGTGACGTCACACAGACAGGCATCTGAGATCGGCTCGATTTGAGAAAGGGGAAATGATTGAACGAGATTTAAAAAAAAACACTGGGAGGATCATTATCATTATAGGGTGGTTGTGTACATACACTGCCAACACACATTTCAGTAAAAACAGCTTGTAAAAGTGCATGTCGCATCCGATGACCCCTTTAAAGGGAAATGCTGTGAATAACATCTGCCACATTCACTTACATACACTGAATGTATAGAATCACATAATCTATAATCAAAGTTGAAAATGAATGTTTAACTTGAACTCGTCTTGGTTTGCATCTTATTTGTTTGTACGAAAGTAAACATTTAGACAAAGTGCAATACAAATATGAAAAGGTCTCTGATTTATGTAGCACAATAGCTACGCATAACAAGAAATGTGACTGCAAATGTTTGAAAGAATATATCTGAATATCACAATAATCCACAAGTAACCCACACCATTCCAGTCCATCAATTACCATCTTGAGAAGCCAAAAGAAACAAATCCATCATTAAGACATTTTTTAACTTCAAACCATTGCTTCTGGCTAAAATTTAAGCATATTTATTTAGAGCTGTTTTGGACTGTTTTCACTTATAAACGGTGCTTGATCTGTGCAGATTTCCATTTATATTATACATTTATTCAGACCAAACCTCCTTTTCACTAGAGGAAGTGTTATTATGGATTATGGACTTATATTTTAGTTAAAACGCCTGAATGATGGATGTGTTTCCTACAAACATGCTTTTGGCTTCACAAGACATTAATTGATGGACTGGAGTGGTGTGAATTACTTGGGATTATTTTGATGTTTTTATCAGCTGTTTGGACTCATTCTGACGGCACCCATTCAAGGCTCAAGTCTAGTTTATTTACAGAGCCCTTTCCACTACAAATTAGACCAAAGGACTATACAGTAAAAAATACAAATAATGATAAAAACAGAACAAAAAGACAAAAAAATAATAATAGAAAAGATAAAAGATAGCAACATCAAAGAGAATATAACACAAAATAAGACTTCCAAATTTCAACAATTAAAAGAAAGTACGTTTACAAACAAGATTTAAAAATATCAATTGATGGTATACCTGGGATGTAACGATATCAAAATCTCACGATACGATAATATTGCAATATGAAGTCCACGATACAATATTTATTGTGAAATAAAAAATAAAAAAACACAAACGAAGAATTGAAAAAAATGACAATTTTGTAAATTTTAAAGTTAAATTATTCTATGCACTTGGAGAGTTCAAAATTAAGAGTTCCAACCCATGTTCCTAAGAAAACTTAAAAAGTGAGTGAATTGACTTGTACCTGAACTTTAAAGGTATATTATTTTTGCTTTAAACTACAGTAGGGAAATTACAATACTCCTTTCCTAATATATTTTGAATTTGGACTGCATTTAAACCGCTAGCTGTCAGCAATTCTTACTGCACTTTTAAGCTTTTATTTTGACAGGAACAGCAGTAGAGCTTTTATTTTGAAGGAAAACTCCAGTTTCAGTGAAAACGTGCTTACAAAAATGTCTCACTACAAATCTAGTAAAATGCTGTAATCATCTGCCGCAAAAATAAAGCCTAACTGGTGGCCGTTGCGTTCCGAGCGCTAAACTCACAGCACATGCAATAAACGAGTTCACTTGCGAATTAGTGAGGAGCCGTGCAGCTGCGTTCTGGACCAATTGCAATTTTGAAATAAGAGATTGGCTTACTCCCAAATAAAGTGCATTACAATAATTCAAGCGTGAGGAGACAAATGTGTGAATCACTATCTCAAGATCAGCAACAGACAAAAAAGACTTCATTTTTGCAATAGTCTTCAATTGAAGAAAGCAACTTTTCACTACACATTTTATCTGATCATCAAATCTTGGGGTAGAGTCAAATATTACATCCAGATTCCTTATCTGGGGCAGTACAGTCATTGACCATGGACCTAAAACATCTTTTATGTCACTGTCAACCTGATTTGGCCTAAAAATTATAAATCCAAAATTCTGGCATGAAACTCAAGATGGCACAGTTCGATAGGTCAAACTCAATCTGACATAATGACATCATTATCACATGGAGCAGCTGATTGGTTCTTTTTGTATCAGAAGCCAATGAGCTTGCTGCTCAACATTTAAATACTTGGCTAGTGCTTGCTGTAGCAGTTGCAGTGTGCTTCAGAAACATCTGAAATTAACACCTAAGTGAATGCTCTTTTACGCCATATCGCTGTGCATATTGTGTGGTCTGCTAAATTAATTTCAAGATAAGCAACCATAAACACATTAACATTGTCATCTACATTACCATGCCAATGCCTCCCAGAGTTATTGTCACGAATCCTGCCCATGGACTTCCATCCGCTTACCACCAGAGATTGCTCTTCCATTATATTGACTGTCACACTACACAGACTTCCACATGTCACCACGGACTACATTTCCCAGCATCCATTGCACTAATGACACACACAGCTGTAACCAATCTAAGACACTTTATAAGCCATGGACTTCCTCTTTCAAATCGCCGAGTATTGTTTGCATGTATCTCTCTCCTGGTGATAGCAACATTACGGAGCCAGTTTTCAGTCATAGTTTCCAGTTCTTGTTCCTAGTTCTAGTCTTAGTTTAGTCACGTCGTGTTGCCTGATTGCCTGTTTCTTGATCACCTGCCTGTCTTTGATTATTCTCTTGTTTTGTCGTTTGGACTCTGTTTGCCCCTTGCCTGGATTATTGCATGTTTTGGATTACCCGTTTGCCTCGCCCCCTGGATTACGTTTGCCGTCGTTTGACCCACGCCTGTATATGGATTACTCTTTGTCTTGCCTTGTCTATATCTGTTTGCTGGTGTCTGACCCAAGCCTGTTTTGACCATGTTTGAAAATAAAGCTTTGCAGATGGATCCGCACATCTCTCATCTCGTTCGCCCCGTTACAGTTATCGTGACAGAAGTTCAGATTTAGTCGCATTTACCTGGAGACGATTTTGCTCTAACCAGCACTTCACCTCCACAAGACGTAATAACAAGATGAATGAGAAGTTAGTCCTCCAGGTTTAATAGGCAAATAAATATGAATATCATCGGCATGAAGATGATACGACATGCTGTTTTTTTTTTAAAACAAGACCTAAGGGCAGCGAGAATCAGAGGTGGAAAGTACAGGTTCAGAAAGTAAAAGTCCTCCTCAGTATTTTGTTCCAATCATCTGGATTTGCTAAACTATACCCTGGACTACATTTCCCAGCATCCATTGCACTAATGACACACACAGCTGTAACCAATCTAAGACACTTTATAAGCCATGGACTTCCTCTTTCAAATCGCCGAGTATTGTTTGCACGTATCTCTCTCCTGGTGATAGCAACATTACGGAGCCAGTTTTCAGTCATAGTTTCCAGTTCTTGTTCCTAGTTCTAGTCTTAGTTTAGTCACGTCGTGTTGCCTGATTGCCTGTTTCTTGATCACCTGCCTGTCTTTGATTATTCTCTTGTTTTGTCGTTTGGACTCTGTTTGCCCCTTGCCTGGATTATTGCATGTTTTGGATTACCCGTTTGCCTCGCCCCCTGGATTACGTTTGCCGTCGTTTGACCCACGCCTGTATATGGATTACTCTTTGTCTTGCCTTGTCTATATCTGTTTGCTGGTGTCTGACCCAAGCCTGTTTTGACCATGTTTGAAAATAAAGCTTTGCAGATGGATCCGCACATCTCTCATCTCGTTCGCCCCGTTACAGTTATCGTGACAGAAGTTCAGATTTAGTCGCATTTACCTGGAGACGATTTTGCTCTAACCAGCACTTCACCTCCACAAGACGTAATAACAAGATGAATGAGAAGTTAGTCCTCCAGGTTTAATAGGCAAATAAATATGAATATCATCGGCATGAAGATGATACGACATGCTGTTTTTTTTTTAAAACAAGACCTAAGGGCAGCGAGAATCAGAGGTGGAAAGTACAGGTTCAGAAAGTAAAAGTCCTCCTCAGTATTTTGTTCCAATCATCTGGATTTGCTAATTAGCACAGTTTTTCAGCCAGGAGGTAGAACTAATTAGTGAAATCAGCTGGCTGAGTTCATGAGTGGAATAAACATATGGCAGGACTTTTACTTTCTGACCGCTGGACTTTCCACCTCTGGTGAGAATAAAGAAAACAAAATAGGCCCCAAAATTGAGCCTTGAGGAACTCCACAGTTAATAGAAACAGCAGAGGATAGGAATTCCCCAACTGTCACTGAAAAGGATCTTTCCTTCAAATAAGAAAACCATTTTAAAACAGTCCCTCTCAGACCCACAACATGTTCTAAGCGCTCAATGAGAATATCATGATCTATTAAATCAAAAGCTGCACTAAGGTAGAGCATAAATAAAGCTCCTTGACCACCCAAATCCCCAATGAGTAACAATTCATTGGTAACCCGTATTGGTATTTTTACATTTCTAATTTTGGTAATTTTAATTAATTGCAGAGGATCCATTGATGAGCAAGTGATGGAATGCTACATTTCTCCAAACTTGTTCCCATGAAAAAACTAACTCATCTACATCTTGGATGGCCTGAGGGTGAGCACATTTTCAGCTCATTTTAATTTTTGAGGGAACTCTTCCTTTTAAGGCAAAAATATTCTAGGCTTGTTTATTGATTTGCAAATGACTTGCAGTGTTATCAATCACGTGCAATGTTGCTGAATCAAGATAGCTTACCTTCACCGCAGTCCTTTCCCTGATAGCCGGTTTCAGAGCAGTCACATGTAGGCTCATTATTGACAACACTGCATACACCTCCGTTTAAGCACATGTTGTGTGAGCCACAGAGGTCAGTGCTTACCCCGGCACTGTTAATGATGAAAGGCTCTGAATTGCTGACTTTCAAGTCTGTTATCCAGCCCATAAAGGCAGTGTGATCCTTCACAGTGTCCGATGTCAGCTGTAAAGACATCAATCTTAGTTCTGGTGGAATCCCTCCTAAGAACAAGTGACTGAAGACAGTCATATCCCGTCTTTTGGACTTAACGTCCTGCCACTTTATTTCTTTGTCAACGATGAGTGTAGTGTTTCTGAAGTTCCTCCTGATTGTGACTTCATGCCACTGGTTGTCACTGATGACAACATCTGAAAGTACGTAAGCAGGTTCAACACAGAAAATAGAAAAGCGTAGTCTGAGTTTCCCCTCTTGTATGTGCAGCTCGAGGAAATCGCAGAAGCCTTCATCATCAAAGTACACCAGAAGTCCCTTTAAATTCTTGGTTTTCATGCTGAAGCTCATCTCGCTCTCACAGCAAGCGTTCCACATGGGGAACGAGGCCCACTGTCCCTCTGCGCCAGTAAACCGGAGACTAGCTCCAGCTTCCACAGCACATACAACCAGTCCAATCCAGAGGAGATGGGCACCATGTCGCATTTGAAGAATCATAATGTAGTCAGGCTGAGTTTATAGTAATCTTAGTTAGATTTTGAATGGACAAAATATAATAGTGACCACAATTTCCAAATCACATAAACCACCTGACAGTCTCTCTAAGGATGTTTCAACATCTATAGAGACCATTTCACAACTTTTCTCCTCATGTCACCAACCTTATTTTTGTTCTGCATTGAATTTTTTTCAGTTATCATCCACGCTTTGCCGTATGCACACTGTTCAGTGTCATCCATCATGTTACTTTTTGTCTGAAACTGTGGTTTTGACCATAAGTGCTTTAAAGGGTTAAATCCTCTTTCAGCAGAAGCAGGCAGCAGACGTCATCTCTGATCCCTCAACATACGGCCATTGACACTGGAGAAAAAAACAAAAACACAATAGCAGTTCATCTGACAATCGTTCTGACATCCTAAGGAAGAATTAGTTGCTTACAGAAGTGTTTCCCATTCCTGTTCCTGGAGGCAGACCAGTGGTACACATTTTGGATGTCTCCCTTATCTGACTCATCTCTTTTAGCTTTTGGAGTTGAATCAAGTGTTAGGAATTAAAAAGAGTTAGAAAATGTGTAGTGATGGCGTGCCTCCAGAAACAGGGTTGGGAAATACTGACTTACACAAATCCTAGTAGACAAACATGACTGATTTACTATTGCTTATAATACGTGACTGTGAGTGGCCTTCACTGCAGTACATTCTTTTTGTTTGCCAGGATTTGCATAAAAATGCACAGGTCAAGGCAAGTTGTCCCATTTATATCAAGGAATAGCATATTTATTTGTTGTCATTTCATGAATTACAATGTCTTTTGGCCAAAAAGGTTTGACATTTCTGTAAAACATTCTCTATTTTTCTTCTTTTTATTTATTTATTACATAATTAAATACCATAGTATATTTTAAAATACAGATATGTTGTAGAAGTAGGTTTTTCATGTCATACAAAGATGTAATTACCGTACTGTCAACAACCCCCTCCCAGAGTGTGACAACATGTCCCACTACAGGTTCAATGTGTTTAATTAACTGCACTTTTTTTTTTCTTGTGGGAAAAACGGTGGTAATGTCTGATTGTAAACAAGACTTTAATGCAAGGAGGAAAAAACCTACCTAAACTAACTGGAGTAAGACATGTGACAACTATCCCCATCTCTTTTATATATTTAATAATCTCTGTACATCACGGATTAGAACATCAACATCGTTGCCCATAAAGACTTATTCTTACAGCAATAGCAATCCAGTGTTCTGGATAACACGTTAAGGGCGTTTGGGTTCGATTGTTATGTTTGCGTGTACGACGACCTTACATAGTTCATAAAGCACAAGTCCACAAGCGCATCCTTTCATTTTCAGACGGGTTCGATAGTAAAACACAAAGATTAAAACAGAGATAGTATGTACAATATACAATATGAATGACGCTCCAGATGCGATCAGAGGTGATACGCCCCATACACAGCTCGAGAACTCCCACATGAGCTCATCTTCTACAGAGGAACATATTAAAGCCCTTCGTGTTGCACGTTATAAATCCTTTAAAGCACGCATGCCATCAAACAGCAGCGATCGAGCTCACCTGAATCCATTGAGAAAAGAGCAGATCTATTGAAACGATCCATTCGGACAAAACCGAAACTATATTCATCATCATTGCACGAGCGCATCTGGAGTGTTAATGAACGCTGATTCTGTGAATAAATGTCTCGATGTGCATCTATATGGGATTTCTGCAGAATAGACTAGTACACACAACACAGCCGTTTAAAATGATATGAAAATCAGTTTACCCAGCACGCCGCGGCTCTCGTCGACTGATGAAAACGGTAGTTTGAGTTATTGAGGTAAGTGATGCGAGTAAATGATGTGCAGGGCTGTAGCGCTGACACACACCGGGTCACGTGACGCGGGAGGCGCTGAGCTCTGCAGCATCTTGGGTATGGCGAGTGCAATGTGACAGGATTATGAGGTGTGCTTTATATGGGGTGTGATATATGCACTTTTTGCTGATCGCTAAGCAAACTGAGAGGAGAACTAACGTGTATACGCTCGCCATCCGTCTGGCCAAAATCCCATAGTATTCAGGCGTCAGACGTAAGATATGAGACGTTAGACGTCACGGTCACGTGTTGGAGCTGCGCTCAAACTGCGCGGAGGCATGGCGGCGACGTAGCAAAAAAATGATTTTTTTTACTTTGCGTCTGGATAACGTACGTGTGGATAAGCGTCTGGATAACGTACGTGTGGATAAGCGTCTGGATAACGTACGTGTGGATAAACGTACGTGTGAATAAGTACATTGATAATCATGTGGCTTTGTCCCAGGGGCGGTATGGCAGAGGATGGGA
>NW_015548218.1:99004-100296 GCF_001515605.1 Sinocyclocheilus anshuiensis | reverse complement strand
ACTGCTATTGGTCTTCCTTATGTCTGTTTGAGGGTTTTACAAATATTTAACCAATGAAAAGCATTCAAAAGAGGTCGTCACTAAACTTTTTAACGCTATGGATCCTCAGACTGTCAGCAAAACCTCTTAACTTCACCCTGCTTCCATTCAGAACAAAGCGCGCAGCCTGGAGACAGATCTCGGCTTGTTCGCAATGCAAGGGTAAATAATAATGATGTTTGAATAAGTACAGCGTTTTATTCACTAAAACACTATGTTTATAAAGGCTAAAGTTTTTTGTGTGTTTGAAGAGCGGAGAATAGCTTTTGCCGTCTAGTTGTAACCAATAGGCTACTTTTGTAGGCGTTTTAAATATCCTGTGCATATAGCGCTTCATCGTCTATCATGAGATTTTGGCCAAGTGTATTAAACGACATGAAAAACTAAGCGCCCATATAGCTACAATAAATGTTATAACCTGTAAGTTGATGAAAGCGTATAATGCGATGCACTTGCTGCCATGCAGACAAAACACAGATCTCCGTCATTCGCTGGTCAAAAACCTTGTTAACTCCATTTGAGCTTGATTTTCATAAAATGTTAAGTGCAAGTGTCTGATAAAGCCACATACCAACTCTGACGACGCAGTGTTTAATTTTTTATTTTTTTTTAAACGCTTTTTCCTTTTCTATTTGTTTTATATTTCAGTGCTTAGCAATGTGCATACCTCTCTCTTCCCCATTACACGGCTATTAAAATAGTTCAGTTTTGGTTTTTAATTGCAAAGTGGTCATATTTCTTATTGTTTCTTTATAAAGTTAATTTAGAAATATGTTTGGAACATTTTATGTTTGTTAAATTCAAGTTTGTGTTTTTTAAAGGAACGACCAAGCGGCAGCAGCAGACAGTGAGTTGAGCATTATGTTTGATCAATTTAGCCTTCTCAAACCAACACGACTTGCCTAAAATAAACAGACATAAAACACTTCATGCATTTCACAGTATTAATTTAAACATTTAACCTAGATAAATGAGCGCTGTTAGGCGCATATCCAATCGTTTGTGTGGAGAGTGGAAGCTAAAGTGCTTTGGAGGACATGCGATCCCTTTTAACAGCGGAAACTAAAAAATACGCCGTCATTTTTGCTCATAAAGGTAAGAGTATGCCTCATTCGGAACTGCAAAGGGTCTACTTGTATTTGTGTGCACTCACAATATCAACAAAACCTTGTGCTTTTGTAAAATAAGGAAAACAAACAGGATGCGCTTTCTGTCGTCTTGGTCTTGAGCAGGAGCGCTTCACCGACATGATA
>NW_015548218.1:96843-97159 GCF_001515605.1 Sinocyclocheilus anshuiensis | reverse complement strand
CGAGACAGATCTCTGCTTTTTTGCAATGCAAGGGTAAATAAATAACTGACGTTTGAATAGTACAGCGTTTTCTTTACTCAAACACTATGTCTTTAAAGGCTAATGTTTTTGTGTGTTTGAAGAGTGGAGAAGAAGTAGGCTATTTGCCATCTAGTTGTAGCCAATATACTTACGTTTTAAATATCCTGTGCATATCGCGCTTCACCATTTATATCATGAGATTTTGGCCTAGTGTAATGAAAAACTTGAAAAACTAAGCACCCATATAGCTACAATAAATGTTATAACCTGTAAGTTGATGAAAGCGATGCACTTG
>NW_015548218.1:94720-96639 GCF_001515605.1 Sinocyclocheilus anshuiensis | reverse complement strand
TTTCCTTTTCCCTTTTCTATTTGTTTTATATTTCAGTGCTTAGTAATGTGCATACCTCTCTCTTCCCCATCTATTAAAATTTAAAATAGTTCACTTTTGGTTTTTAATGGCAAAGTGGTCATATTTATTTTTGTTTCTTTATAACGTTAATTTAGAAATATGTTTGCAACATTTTATGTTTATGTTTATGTTTGTTAAATTCAAGTTTTTGTTTTTTAAAGGAACGACCAAGCGGCAGCGGCAGACAGTGAGCTGAGCATCATGCATTTCACAGTATTAATTTAAACATTTAACCTAGATAAATGAGCGCTGTTAGACGCATATCCAATCGTTTGTGCAGAGAGTGGAAGCTAAAGCGCGCTCTGCAGGACATGGAGACGCCAGCGCCATCACTTGCATTTTTTTTAATAACTGGAAACTAAAAAATACGCCGTCATTTTTGCTCATAAAGGTAAGAGTATGCATCATTCGGAACTGCAAAGGGTCTACTTGTATTTGTGTGCACTCACAATATCAACAAAACCTTGTGCTTTTGTAAAATAAGGAAAACAAACAGGATGCGCTTTCTGTCCTCTTGGTCTTGCGCAGGAGCGCTTCACCGACATGATAAATATATCTATAGAATGCTTTAAATTACTATTTTAAAACGAAATAATTCAAATCGAAAACAAAACCTCTTTCGTTATGTAATCCCTAAAGATGAATTTCTCTCTAAAGGCACGACCAATGAGGAGATGGCGAGTCAGGATGGTCAAATAAATTTTTGCAACATTGACTCAGAAAACATTGGTTTATTAACAAATAATACAAATATCCCCTCACTATTTTGTACTTTTTTTGTTTGTTTTTTATTAATTTGTTTTGTTTGTTTTTTGGGCCGCTGTGCCAAAATTGTGTTTGCATTCAGTAGCCTATACTGCAGCATTTTTGTGCCACGTTGAAAAATAACTAAATAAATACGATTAACGTCATTATATTCTAAGAGACTACAAATTAAAGAGCGTAAAAATACGTTTATTGTTTGTATTTTATCATAAAATTGACAGAAGGCTGAGACTTTGTATTAACAAAGCACAAAGCTGCGATTATTGAGTGGCTTGCCTGCTACAAATGATGAATGGACTTGAAAATTTTAAACATCATTTCCAAGCATTAGCCTACACTCTTAAAAATAAAGGTGCTTCACGATGCCATAGAAGAACGTTTTGGTCTAAATGGTTCCATAAAGAACCTTTAACATCTGAAGAACCTTTCGGTTTCACAATCATTTTTTTCTTTAGAGACGTGTTGTATTAACTATTACCAGTAAGTTCATATGTGCTCCGATTAACATTAGCCTGTATTATAATATTGTATTATTTTATTTAAACTGTAACTGTGAATATATTTGGACGCTCCATGTTAGTCACTGAATAGGCTTACATGATTTTCAATTGATTTTTAGGTGATATTGCTTGAAAAGTGAATTATAATGAGTGCTCAAAGAAAAGAAAAAACTCAATTATATATGCAGTTTATTTTAATATCAAAGCCTACACTGTAAAAAAATTTCTGTAGTTTTTATAAAATAATTTTGGCAGCTGTGGTTGCCAGAATAATTTTGTAAAAAATACAGAAAAACTGTAAACACATTTACAGAACAAACTGTACATTTTACAGTATAAACTGTAATTTACAAACAAGAGAATTTGAGTGTAAAGTAGTAAATTCAACAATGCACACTGCTACTAAAATCTGTTTTGTGTCTTTAACAAATGTTGACAACCACCACAATAATGCAGGTGGTAAAAGAGACAGCAATATGACAAATCAGTTCATCACAAGTAGCTTTTCCACAAGCTGGAGTACAGTGGGTACGGAAAGTATTCAGACCCCCTTAAATTTTTCACTCTTTGTTATATTGCAGCCATTTGCTAAAA
>NW_015548218.1:85914-94053 GCF_001515605.1 Sinocyclocheilus anshuiensis | reverse complement strand
GTTACTATACTGTACTACACTGTGTAAGCAGTGTAAAACCCTGTCGGTGATTCTTTCAGCTCTCTCTCCAGTGCTAGGATGCATTTTTAAAGCAGTCACCTGTGCTCCTGTTTATACTATCCTGAGATTCTGACTGGTGTGTAATCAGTTTTGCTACTGAATGCTTGCTTATGGATAATTGTGTGTTCACACTGTGACAGTAGAGTTAATTATATAGTGTGTTTTAAGAATGAGAACATAAAATATCTGTAAAATGAGGCCAACTTTGGAGAAATCATTAAAAAATTGGAATGTGAGTATTTATGCATGCTAGTTTAATATATAGCCTAGAATATTATAATTTCTAAACTACTAAATTAATTAGTAAAACATGATTGAAGTGTTTACTCATGGTCCATTGCTTACATTATGAATGCATCTTTAATTTAGAATTTGGTCTTTGGATTTAACTGTGTTAATGCATTAAGCCATTTTTCGATTTTGTTTTCTTGGGGACAAAACTCTTAAACTCATAAAAATGTTGTCTTTCCATTTGGATTATAATGCCATTATTTTATATATGGTGCTTACAAGAAAGCTGTGAATTGGTTGTTCCTGGTTGTTGTTTTACAAGTTATAAGCACTTCTTCTAAATAACATTGTAAGTTCATTGATTAGCTAATATTGCGGTGTAATTTTAATTTCACTCGTCATATTTTCGTCAACATTCTGAAGATTATGGAATATTCTGGGATTTGGAGGTGCTAAAATGTTATAACACACAGGTTTTTTCTTTCTTTTTGCTCAGAACAAAACAAAACAAAAAACACTAATCTATAGCACTTAAGACATTTGACAAAATCACACACAGAACTGGCAAAAGGTACTGCAGATGACAAGGCGCAGACGTCATGTAGCTTCTCACGCGAGAAGGGGGGCGATGAAAGTGTTGCGCTTCTTATCACACGTCATTGGTCACGGCTTCTCCTCACGGCAAGGTACGCGACGATCGACACGACTGATTGCTTAGTTAGCAACGCAAGTGCTTAAATCACACCTCATAGTCACCGCCACGCCTCCGCGCAGTTTGAGCGCAGCTCCGACACGTATATATTACGTCTGATGCCTGAATACTATGGGATTTTAGCCAGACGGCTGGCGAGCGTATACACGTTAGTTCTCCTCTCAGTTTGCTTAGTAATCAGCAAAAAGTGCATATATCACACCCCATAACAGGATTACCTGCCGGAGTTGACAGTCGTGTACTTTTACGTGTGAGAAGAGTACGTCGCCTCCACAGACTGTGACGCCAAATACCTCAAACAGTGTTCAATTAAATTATTTTCGGTTTTACATTATTATTTTACTACAATTTATACACCATCAACAGAGCTGAAAATTAATTGTATTTTCACAATAACATCAACTTTACAGACACATAAATTCACACATAAATTCATTAATTATTTAACATATTATTCTGATATGTGCCATTCTGAGGTTTTACTTTTGATATATTGGTTATATGTTAATAATTTTACTTAACACTCTGGTATGGTGCTCACAGTTGTCCTGTTTGCCGAGTCATGTCGACCATAAAATGTGCGAATACATTAGCTCAGGAGATGAGTCGATACATCATGTTGTTCAAGAGAAGGTGATGAAACGGTATTTTAATAGAATTGTTAAAGAAGTGTATAAACAATGCAGGTGCATTTTGAAACATTAAAATTGAAAATGAACAGTACCAAAGTGTTAAAGGCATAGGGATCTTTATGTTGTTCCAAACATGTATTTTTTTTTCTTTATTTTTTAGAACATAATGTATGGAGACGCAAAACTTTTCCATGTCCCTTAAAAATATGACTTTTGGCCTGTAGGATAAACACAATGGTTTATTTCACTAAAATTTAGAAAATTTCTGAAACCATTAACATTTAGAATACAACTCATATTTTTCCATTTTATTGTGTCTCTTTTCCAGTGCAATTATTTATTTTTTGTCGTTGCCTATTTTTGTAATTGTCATTATTTCAAGCCACTGTTTGTACTGCTTGCTCATTTTCAGGAATAAAGTACAATAGTAATGATAAATTGGCATTGCTTTGTGTTATTTTATGTTGGGAGAAGTTGTCTATAATGTCTTAAATTCATCATCATTACTAACCAACACATTTGAAGTTTTGGGTTATCACAATACTAGCTCAAAATATTAAGAAAAATATTAAGAATAAAATTCAGAGTACATTTTGATTGCTATCCAACATTTAATTTGAAGACTTAAACAAACTATGCTGATATTGCGAGACACATTTTCTCCTCGACAAGAAATATCCACACGTTGTAATATTGCGAGGCACGAGATCTAGTCAAGACCGGGAGGATACCCTGAATTTACCTTTTTTATTAATTGAAAATGAACAGTACCAAAGTGTTAAAGGAATAGGGATCTTTATGTTGTTCCAAACGTATTTTTTTTTCTTTATTTTTTAGAACATAATGTATGGAGACGCAAAACTTTTCCATGTCCTCTGAATCAAACCCAAGTGGAGGAATTCGATCTGTGCCTGTGGCAAATGTCAACAGATCATCAAATGTCACTCTGACTTCTTCCTCTACCATCAACACAATTCGCCCATTTATACTACGCCCTAACACTAACAGTATGTACTTTTTTGGTGAACAATTTTTAAATGTGTTGCAAAACAGAAGGCAAGCTTTAGGACATACTGCCACATCAGAAAATTGTATTTCATGGACGTTCTGTTGCTTAATTACATGCATCCTGTGACCATAAACTGTCCTGTCAATCATCTTGTAACAGTTAACATACTTCAAATTTAATTGAATATAATCTAATATATAATTTAATGTAACGCCTCTCAGACAACACACGATCCTGACTTCAGTTTGCGCTTGAATAGTCGGTACACAATACCCGTCTGGGCGAGTATTCACACAAAACAGTTGGATATATCTTAAGCGAACTTTTGAGGAAAAACATCTGATGTGTTAACATTATATTAGATTCATGCATATGGTCATAATATGCTGCCTTCAGTCATTAATGTTAGACAAACAATAAAAGAGAAAAGTTAATCACTGCTTTTGAGCGACCAACGGAAAGACGTCAATACACACAATGTTTCAAGTTTAAGTCCACTGAAGTCAATCTACTCTCTTGTCTGATTTGTTTGTCGGACAGAACGGCGGATTCAGCGTTATGATTGGTCAGATCACCTGTCAATCAAGCTGTTTGCAAAGGGTCAATTATTTTTAATAAAAGAATGTGAGGAAAAGATGCATTGTGATACATCAAGAATCGTTTTGTAAATGAATCAGTACCATCTGAATTGTAATGAAATCAAATCAAATCATGAGGCAATAGAAGATTCACACCTCTAGTCCAAAGTATTTATTTTTTCTGCGTTATGGTGGTCATAACAAAACGAAGACATTAGTAGTTAGAGCATGCATACCCTCTATGTCGATTAGCCAGTCTCTCCACTGGCCAACAGCACGCTCCTCCTCCAAACGACGTGAACTCCCTCGCTCTGAGAAACAGACCTTAAAGAGGTTTGTGAATTGCTGAGCTGTCAGTGGAGCAGGGGGGCCTCCAATAAACAAGTTCCATAGGCTAGTGTCTTCTTGTAGTGCTTTTAGCACCCCCAGTGTTTCCAAGCCCTCCTGCAATCTAATAAAGACATTAGAAAACAATTATTTTAGTAAATTGTTAATTTACTAGCTGTGTGTAAATACAGATCAACTGCTTGTGACAATTACATCTTTATATGTATTTGCCAAACTTATGAAGACAGTAGGGGCTTTTTCACCACGTAGTTGTAGGAACTCTGTTCTAGGAACTAGCCAGTAAGGGTCATTCCTAGAGAACCAATTTCTCCCTCAGGCCATTTTCCTGGTTGCATTCGCACCAGCAGCAGGAACTCTAAAGCGGCATTTACAAGTCTTTATTTGTGGCATTTACAAACGGCAACAACCGGTGAATGTAGGATGCTGTGATTGGAGCTGTTTTTGTTATGTGTCATCAGTTTCATGATAACGGAGGAATGTAAATGCACATTTTATGCAATTGAAAGAGCAACAAAATCTGACTAAATCTCTCAGGCTATCTGCAGGATTAAAACTAATAATACTAATAATAATGTGTTAATTATATTGCAATCCTTCACAGGAAGTGACATCTTAAAGTCTATGGAGGATAAATGTAAGTAAGACATTAACAATTATTCATTGTAAGATTCACCTAAAGTGATACTGAAGGCCAATACAACACACCTAAAAAGACTGAGACTTATTAATGCAGATTGAGTCTTATGAAATTCAGAGATCATCCTTTACAAATACAAACATATTGGTCAACAAGGATCCATGCATGGCTTCCTATTTAAACTCACCCTATCGGTTTCGAGATAAATAATGAAATGTATATGGATTAAAAAAAAATAAAAATAAATAATAATAATAAATACATATATATATATATATATATATATATATACACGTAATTTACCGGATTCCACGACAATTGAGATGTCCAGTCACAGTCCGTACACCAGCATTTGGACAATGGAGAAGGAAGTCAGAGATCACTCGCCCAAGTTGTTCATCTGTAATGTCAGAATAAGTCTGTCGCACAGACAGGCCATATTCAGTCATTCTCCTGTGGATGGTTCTTGTGCATGCTTACACCAAAAATACGGGCTATGTCAGCAACTCTAAAGTGGTTCTCCAGAAGGAAAGTTAGCTGTTCCCTTGACATCACTGTCATAGAGTTGCTTCCCTCAACCTCCTGAATTAACATGTGCAAGACAGTAAACACCCGTTCCTCGTTGGGCAATTCTCCAATGGCAGCTAAAACCGCCAAGACACTGCTGATGTTCTCTAAGCTAATGAGAACATGATCAGTCTCAGCTTGGGGTCTTTGAAGTTCAGCTGCTATTATGTCCAGTGCATCTGCAATCTGGTCCAGTAGCATCTGCTGGCTGTAAAAAAAAAAAACCTTAACAATTACAAGTTAAGTTAACAATGTATTAAGCATTCTTATTTAAGTAAGGATTGAAAGGCTGCACATATCACATACAATTATGTTATAGAGAAAACATCAAAGTATTGTCAAGTTATGTTTACCACAGACCTTATTTGCTCATGAATTGGGGAAAAGAACCCATAGGAAAATCATGTTTTGATGTCATCCCTGTTTTGATGACATGCACTGTCTTCTAGTAGTTCTAATCCTGGTCCTGGGGACTCATTTCATGATCTGAATCAGGTGTGCTAAATAAGAGACATATACAAAGTGTGCAGAAGTGTGGGTCCGCAAGACCACCATTATTGAACAAATTATCATTTGATGTTCATGTGTCTCTGCAAGCCCTCTCTGTTAATTGTATACTACCAATCAATCAATCAATCAATCTACACACCTAAAGTATTATAAAAACACACTCATTTACTAACTTCTGCCATGGCAGCATATTATGTGGCGTTTACTAAATGTTATCGTATATATGCATACTTAATTGAATCCTCGTTCTTCTTTCCAATGTCTCTGTAACCAGTTAATTTTTTACATTGTGTGGTCGATAAAAAGTCTTGTTAAAATTCAAGATCTTGAAATACTTTACCAGCGAACTACAACTTTGAAAATCTTTCTGTCATAACACATCCGCTTACCAGATAAAAATGTATGTATCAAAATGTTTTTAAATGTAATGCCACTGTATGAAATAACCTATTGTAAACTCACCTGTATGTATGAGTCATCATTTTGTCACACTCAGTAAAATCCTCCACTGTCCGCCAAACCGCTACCTTCTTCTTGATTTTGAAAATCGCTACCTCCTTTTTCTCTCGTCTAATCGCTGTTAGCAAACCAACGCAAAAGGTTGCATTTCCACCACCTACTGGACTGGAAGGAGAGGAGAGGAGAGGAGAGGAGAGGAGAGGAGAGAAGAGAAGTCTCTCATAGCCAAATTATCTGCCTTCTCAGTCCCTTTTACACTTATGTATGCTGGCACCCAAAACTAATCCTGCATGCCTTACTTTTAATAATAAACGCTATGATACTTTTTATAAAGTGTCTTACCGTAGATGCTTGAGTTTACATGTTCAGTAGTGCTTATAATTAGTCTACCACCCACTGCTGTGTTAGAGAAATGGCTATTAATTCTATGGTGGATACCGTGGTGAATGTTGACTGACTGTGATATGTGGTATATAAACTGCTTCTGCTGTACGTCCACATTCTGGATCCTTTAGCTGTCTGCATACAAAATAACAAGAATGTGTTTGCTAATACATTATAATTGTACAGTTGACTACATATCTCAGTTCTCACCCATAATACTACTTGTACACATTTTTTTAGAAGTTCTGTGCTTCAGAGATAAATTGTGCTACTTTCTATGTACTTTGATGTGCTTAATTAAAATATATTAATTAAGACAACTGATTGGCTACTGCAGGGATAGGCAACACAGGTCCAGGAGCACTGCTGTCCTGCAGAATTAAGCTCCAATCACAATAAAAATAAAAAATTAAAAAAAATCTCACCTGCCTGTATAATAATCCCGAAGACACTGATTGGTTTGTGGTGTGTCAGGTGTGTTTGATTAGGGTTGGAGCTAATTCTGCAGGCCAGGTGCACTCCATTGCTTATCCCTAGGACCTGGTTCTTAGTCCTGGTCATGGGGACCCCCTGCTATGCACATTTTGCATGTCTCCCTTATTTAACACACCTGATTCAGTTCATCAGCTTGTTAGAAGAGAGCTCCATGAACTGAACTGTGTCAGATAAGGGAGACATAAAAAATGTGCAGAGCCGGTGTCCTGATATTTTATCCTACCCGTCAGATTGTCCTACCAGGGTTTACTGCGCATGCGCACATCAATATTGTGTCCTTTTTCTCATGCTGAACAACAATATTAAATGTATCTGCATTATTGTAAGGGTAGGTTTAGGGTTTGGGTAGGTGTAGACTTTAATTAAACAGAATCTAATTGGTAGAAAAAATTATTTATTGTTGGTTTCTTGTAGCTGTATCCCTTCTAGCTACAACCGTGAATATAACACTTCATTACTGTATATGCATTACTGTAAGGGTAGGTTTAGGGTTGTGGTAGGTGTAGAAGTTAATAAACCATAAAGGTAACTGCTGCAATTACATTAAGGTTCAAGTACATCAAGGTTATATGAAGTTTAGTCAGTAACAATACAGTACACCTCAAAATGCACGAGGCAAAATTTCCTATTGCTCGTGTAAATTGTTTAGGCTATGTGTCTGTTTGCTAGACATATGAAGGCACACAATAAAAACACTGGGTTAACACTAATTTGAAGATGCTGGAGAGAGGTCTTTTTCTGAATGTTTTTTGCAAAGCCACATGTTGTTGTCAGGGTTATGGACCTGTCTGTGTGTGTTTTTGCTCCCTGTGACCCAGTTTCTGTCTCCCGTTGATTGTGTTAATTTGATTCCAGGTGTGTCTAGTTCTTCCCCCAATTATCCTGTTTAAAAGCCCTAGTCCTTTCAGTCAGTGTTTGTCGGTTCTGAACGTCAATCTATGTGTCTCCTCGTTCCTCGCTCCTTGCCTCCCGAGAAGTGTGATAGAAGAACCGACCTAAACAGTTACCTCCGTTTGTACCCTCCATTTTGCTCCCAGTGTTTTTCTTTCCATTGTGTCCCCATGGATCCCTTCACTCGCCCCGAATTCCTCCTTCTCCTGCTGGAGCAGGGAGACAAAGCTCTCGAGGACCATACCAAACTGTTCCTGTTGGTCGCGAACATCACCAGCTATCCGGACGACGCGCTCTGCTCTTTCTATGACGCAAGCCTGAACGCCGAGTCCAGAGCGTTGTCGTCCGAAGATGGTCCTCGGGAGGAATTCGCCGCCTTCGTGGAGTAGACTCTGGCGAGAAACGGTTCGCCACTCACCATCTGCCCCATGGAGAATCTCGCCGGATCCACTCCGGACCCAGAGCCCAGCCCACCATCTCCCCGCGGTACGGAGCATCAGCCTGAGCCCACCGATGACGGAGACCCATTTCCCGATGCGATCCGCGAGCCAGAGCAAAGCCAAGCGAATGAGCAGAGGATCGCCCCGGAAGTTGAGCCCAGCCTGTCAGACCAGGTGCGAGAGACG
>NW_015548218.1:84104-84618 GCF_001515605.1 Sinocyclocheilus anshuiensis | reverse complement strand
CGTCACCCATCGATCCATCAGCTCCACCGGGCTCCCTCGTCCCTCCGGCTCCGCCTTGGTCGGGCGTCGACCCGCCATCACCTCTGGACTCCACTCCTCTGGCTGCGCCTCGTCGTTCTGTCCCACCGGCTCCGTTGGGCTCCTTCCTCCCGCCAGTTCCGCCTTGGTCCTCAGTCGCTCCTGCTCCGCCACGGATCTCCGGATCTCCGCGTCCGCCTTGGTCGCCAGAGACCTTTAATAGTAATAACGTTTAGTTTGCTGTACTACACCAATGTAACAGCCAAAAAAGAAAAGTTATCTAAAATGAAATTAACTTATAATTATTATTAACACTTGCTAGGAAATAACTAAAAGCAATAGCCTATAACAAATACATCTACTATTACAAACTTTAAATTTAATTTAAGGCGACATACATGGAGACGACCTATGTATCAGGCGTCTTGTAAGGCGACGTACCTAGTTCAGACGTACTTAGTACTTAGTATACGTACCATTTTTGATAAATTTCTTA
>NW_015548218.1:80275-83825 GCF_001515605.1 Sinocyclocheilus anshuiensis | reverse complement strand
CTGTCGTCTGCCTGCCCTATCAATCCCATTCAAAAATCGACACGGACTGACGGCGACGGAAGGGTAGACTGCTCCTTCTCCTTCTCCTGCTAAGCCTTCGATCTGTCACATAATACTCGCCATACTTGGGCACTTCAGTCAATGCAAAGCCTGCGATGATGTCAATTAGGCCTACTATCGCATTTAAATCGCTAATGCTCAGCACTGACATCATTATAATTAACCCAACGGAAACTGTCAATTGTTGTTATTATTATTATTATTATTATTATTATTAAAATAATAATAATAATAATGGGATTTATAACAAACAAATAAATAAACATAAATAAATAAATAAATAAATAAATAAATAATATTACAGAATAACCTAAGTATGCTTTAGAATGTTTTGAAAAATAGTTCTTATTCATTCTGTCCATTTGTTAATCTTGGTTAAATAATCTGGACTCCAGGCTCCACACACCATTCTCTTGCTGGACTGTAAATTAATTACACCTGCACACAAACAGCACACTCATCGAGGGATGCTACTTATACTTACCTCACAAACTCTGTCATGCTGGAGTCTTGCGTTCACAAGTTTATGTGACCCTGCTTCTCTCACGCAGTGTTTTCATCCTCTGTGGATGTTTTCCTCCATCCTCTGAAGACCTACTGTCGTCCTCTTTGGACGCCTGATATTGTTCTGGGACGCACAGTATTGTATATCTCATTGCTGTGTTTCCATTGCATTCGCTACCTGCTATTCATTCTACTGCTGTGATCTGCTGTTGTGTGCTGTGTTCCCTGTTCAACACCCTGTTATACTCACCTGTCTACAATCTCTTCAATAAACGTCCTGCAGTTGAGTTCAGCTCCAAAGACCCCTCAGCTCCCATGAGATCGATATCCTTGTCCCTCCAGACAGTCCATAGCCTTGCTGATGCTCTTTCCTGACTTCACTCCGCCAAACAATCCACAGTAGGGCTGCACAATTATGATAAAAATCATAATTGTCGATTTTTCCCTTGAAATTGTAATTGCAATTATTAATTACGATTACCACAATTTACATAGATTGAATGATGTTTATACCATTGTTTGAAGTAACTGCATGCCATGTTTTTATATGAAAATAAACAAGCTGAAAACACTAACTAAAAAACTTTTATTGCTTATATAAGCCTCAAATGTCAACTATACAAAACACATTAATACATGTTATACAAAACAACAAAAAAACACATCTTAAGCACACAGAATAACATAAGTGGACTTTGAATGATTAATTGCCGCTTTGAACGATTATGTAATTGTGGCATCCGTAAGTTGTGCAGCCCTAATCCACAGCACATCCAGAACCTATTTTTCCACCTTTCATCATTGTCAAATGGTCATTACTTGTTTTTCACATCTTTCACATTCACCTGATGCACTTAATGATGTTTTATTAACAAGGTTTGGGAGGAGCACGATCAGATAATCAATCAGTCTGACCCAGGTGGAGCTCGTCAGCTAATCACCTTAACAAGCACATACGTATATATACAGCCAACTTACCTCAGTTCCACAAAAGTTTTCCAGCATTCGGTTTTGCTCCTTTAGCCATTATATCACAGACTCAACTTTTTCCGTACGACAACGAGACCTGTACTGGGGATCTTTCGTATCCTCCGTCGCAATCTGCCGGCCCTAGGCTCACTCCTTTTCCGCCAGTCACTGCCGCTGAGCTTCATCGCGGCCATCGTTCTGCTCGACCAGCCACACGCTCTCCACAACACCGAGGCTTAACCTCACCTCCACCGGCAGGACTTCCAACTTCCCCGACATCCTCGTATCATTCGGCCATGCCATTCGCTTCCCGCTTCAGCTCAACTTTTTACCGAGGCTCTTCCGGCCGCAGCGCCACATGTAGCCGGGCCTCCAGCTCACGTAGCAGTCGCTAGCGCGAGACTGCCTCCGCTAGCACCGCAGGCCTTGTTGCAATAATATTAAGTAAAGTCGCTAAAGGTAGGTCGTTTGTTGTTAAAGGACGTGATGACATTATGGATGTTGATGTCATTTTTTTTGTAACCAAGACGCAAAACTGCGTAGAACACGCAATGAAATTACTCAAATCTTCTGTATTAATTTTCACTAGCTTTTTACCGTGTTTTAAATGACACATTTTACTCTGATAGACAGATAAGATGAAAAATATTTGATTTTCGTGAAAATAAGTTAAACTGTGTACAATTATAGGTGCAAACCAACAAATAAGGTGTATCATAAAGAAACTATTATTATTATTATTATTATTATTATTATTGAACAAGTACAACTAGCAACCTAATTCGCATGCATTGTGCATACTGCTAGGCAACTCTCTCCAAGTCTCTACCAGCTGATGTGCTGCTTGGCTGGCTAGCTGTTTCAATACTTACTACTAATTGTGTGGTTAAGAGGAAAAGCATGTCTTTTCGTAATTTTATGATGTTGTCAAAGTCGTCATATTTCTCCTGCTACTTCGAACCTCTCTCCCTTTTCAGTGGTCTCCAGCCACACTAGCGTGAGGCTGCCTCTGTGAGCTGTGCAGCATTTTTCCCCCGAATATCACAAGCCCCGTGGCCTACAGCTACAGCATCTGAAACAAGCACAAAGCTGCTTACGCTTGCAACACATGCCCTCACATCGCAGTCTTTCCTCCGGTCACTTCTAATCCTTTTCCTTTTCAGTGGCCTCCAGCTTTTATAGCACACACTAGCATTTCTCCCTCCTCTAAATCACATCTTTCGTTTCCTACCTTAACACCTGTAAGAACCTCCAAGCCCGGTCAATCAAAGGTTATCTAAGCGGCATTCGTTTTTTTTTCACAAATTAATCTACGGTGCCCCCTCTCCTGAAATAAACAATTCTCAAACATCTCTTTTGATCAAAGGAATTCAGTGCTCTCATCCTCCAAGCCCAGACGCTAGACAGCCGATAACTTTCGACATCCTTTCTAAATGTATCCACATTCTCCGCACAGGGTACCACTCACTCCATACCGCTCGTAGACTCGACACTATGTTCATACTGGCTTTTCGTGGTTTCCTGAGATGCTTGGAATTCACAATAAGTTCTATTCAACCTCAAACTCCATCCAACCATCTCCAGCTTTTCCGTGCTTGACAGCGAAACTCCTATTTCATCAAACAAAGTAAATCAACTCCTATTTCATCAAAGTAAATCAGATCAGGAAAAAGAGGTTACCACGTCGGAATTTTTTAACCTCCCGTCACCAATCCAACCGTATCAGGCCCTTTTTCTTGCCTACAATTCAGAAGCTCTCAGTCTACATCCCCTCTTGACCCTCTTTTGTCGATGACTGTAACCATCCCGTCTCACGTTTTTGGTTCCAAAGACATCTATCCAAACGATGTTCAATAAACATCGTCCAACCAGTCATACCCGTAGAAAGATTTTCCAGCCACTCCTTCCGAATCGGGGCAGTAACTACAGCAGCTCAAAAAGGTCTCTCACAGCAGCAGATCCAAGCTCTCGGTCGATGGTCATAGGACGCCTTCAAGAGCTATGTCAGGACCAATAA
>NW_015548218.1:78732-80011 GCF_001515605.1 Sinocyclocheilus anshuiensis | reverse complement strand
GGCCGCAGCGCCACATGTAGCCGGGCCTCCAGCTCACGTAGCAGTCGCTAGCGTGAGACTGCCTCCGCTAGCACCGCAGGCCTTGTTGCAATAATATTAAGTAAAGTCGCTAAAGGTAGGTCGTTTGTTGTAAAGGGCGTGATGACATTATGCATGTTGATGTCATTTTTTTGTAACCAAGACGCGAAACTGCATATAACACGCAATGAAATTACTCAAATTTTCTGTATTAAATTCACTAGCTTTTTACCTATATTTTAAATTGCACATTTTACTCGAATAGACAGATAAGATGAAAAAGATTTGATTTTCGTGAAAATAAGTTAAACGGTGTTCAATTATAGGTGCAAACCAACAAATAAGGTGTATCATAAAGAAACTATTATTATTATTATTATTATTATTATTATTTTTGAACAGTACAGCTAGCAACCTAATTCGCATGCATTGTGCACACTGCTAGGCAACTCTCTCCAAGTCTCTACCAGCTGATGTGCTGCTTGGCTGGCTAGCTGTTTCAATACTTACTACTAATTGTGTGGTTAAGAGGAAAAGCATGTCTTTTCATAATTTTATGATGTTGTCAAAGTCGTCATATTTCTCCTGCTACTTCTAACCTCTCTTCCTTTTCAGTGGTCTCCAGCTACCGTAGCACACTAGCGTGAGGCTGCCTCTGCAAGCTGTGCAGCATTTTTCCCCCGAATATCACAAGCCCCTGTGACCTACAGCTACAGCATCTGAAACAAGCGTAAAGCTGCTTACGCTTGCAACACATGCCCTCACATCTCAGTATTTCCTCCTGTTACTTGTAATCCTTTTCCTTTTCAGTGGCCTTCAGCTCCTATAGCACACACTAGCATGAGGCTGCCTCTGCAAGCTGTGCAGGCTGCACAGGCTCTCCAGCATTTCCCCCCCAAATATCACAAGCCCCGTGGCCTACAGCTACAGCAGCTGAAACAAGCACAAAGCTGCTTACGCTTGCAACATATGCCCTCACATCTCAGTCTTTCCTCCTGTTACTTGTAATCCTTTTTCCTTTTCAGTGGCCTTCAGCTCCTATAGCACACACTAGCAAGAGGCTGCCTCTGCTAGCGGTGCAGGCTGTACAGGCTCTACAGGATGTCATAAACCCCACTCCCTTCCTGTGGCCTACAGCAGCTGAAGAAAGCGTGAGGCTGCCTCCGCTTGCAACTCAGGCCCACACATCTCAGGCTTTTCCTCCCGTTTCTAATACCTCTTTTTTCTTTTTAGTGGCCTCCAGCTCCCATAGCAGACACTA
>NW_015548218.1:76745-77630 GCF_001515605.1 Sinocyclocheilus anshuiensis | reverse complement strand
CTCTCATAGCAGCAGATCCAAGCTCTCGGTCGATGGTCATAGGACGCCTTCAAGAGCTATATCAGGACCAATAATTTTCACACAAAAAAAGCCCATCTAATTCTGATCAGTTAAAGAAATTTGAGGCTGCTGCTGCAGTGCCCTTCTTAATTTGATACTGTCACAGCAGTGCCCGCTCCATTTGATAATGCCGCCGCAGTGCCCGCTTCATTCGATACTGCCGCCGCAGCGCCCCGCTCATTTGATACTGCAGCTGCATTGCCCTGCTTAATTTAATACCGCCGCTGCAGTGCCCTGCTTAATTTGATACCGCCGCCGCAGTGCCCTGCTCATTTTGATACCGCCGCCGCAGTGCCCTGCTCATTTGATACCGCCGCCGCAGTGCCCTGCTCAGTTGATACTGCCACCGCAGTGCCCTGCTCATTTGATACTGCCGCCGCAGTGCCCTGCTCATTTGATACTGCCGCCGCAGTGCCCTGCTCATTTGATACTGCCGCCGCAGTGCCCTGCTCATTTGATACTGCTGCCACAGTGCCTCCATTCATCATTTCGAGACTAATGGCTTATTCAGCATTGGACTGGGCTCTCCCTTCCGGTGCAGCAGAGCCGCGGCGCCCTTCGGTCGCAGTGAGATCCCTCCATCCATCATTTCGAGCCCCATTTGCTTTTTCCGCATCGGACAGGGCTCTCCCTTCCAGTGCAGCAGAGCCGCAGCTCCCTTCTGTCATAGTAAGAGCCCTCCATCCGACGCTTTAAACCACGCCACGTATTCAGCTGCAAGAGGGACTCTCCCTTCCGGTGCAGCAGAGCCGCAGCTCCCTTCGGATGCAGCGAGAGTCCCTCACCTGGCCTTCCATCGTGCTCCTCATTCGGCGACAGGTAGGG
>NW_015548218.1:75321-76473 GCF_001515605.1 Sinocyclocheilus anshuiensis | reverse complement strand
GGGGGCTACTTAGTTTTCTCTCCGGCTGCTGTCTCATGCCATTAGCTTCTTTTGGGGAGTTCTCTGGGTTCGGGCTTTAACCCGAGCTCTGAGCCCTCCCTCTGGACAGCACGCCAAATATGCTACTAATTGTTTAATCACATTATATGTTAGTGTGAGCTGACTTCCCCATTTTGCATTCAGTGATGTCTTTACCTTTAATTCTACACACTCTGAAAATAAGGCTTTTATTTTACCACAGCTGTGGTACTGCTGCTCAGTCTTTCATACTTAAGTATTATTTTGGGGAATTTGTACTTTATGCAAGTACAATTTAAACTGCCTGCTTGTACTTTTACTTATATTTCTGATAAAAACAGGACTTTTTACTCCTTACAATTTTATTTTAACTTGAAAAGTACTTGTTACATTTTTGCATTGTATTAAATATGGTGAACAGAAGCTCAAACATGAATGCTTATTGTTTGAGAACCAATTATGCATGTTTTCATGGATCTAGCTTCAGTTATATCTTTCATCAGGGAAATGCCTGGCTTCAAAAGTTTTGCCATCAAATCTGAGGAAGCATATGGAGGTAGCAAAGTTAAACCTACGCTTACAGTAATGCAGATACATTAAATATTGTTGTTCAGCATGAGAAAAAGGACGTAATATTGATGTGCGCATGCGCAGTAAACCCTGGTAGAACAATCTGATGGGTAGGATAAAATGTCAGGACACCGGCCCGCAATCGCGTTCAGTGTGAACGCTCTGATCTGTTAACATGGGCACAGAAAAAATACGCACCACAGATGGTGTGTTATACTTTCCACGTGAGCAATCCTGACGCGTACACGGACAGCACGGACGCTGACTACTTGTATTTATACTACCGAAAGCATTCGCTGATGGTCCGCTCTGCGGACGTGTTACGTCATATAAGTAGTCAAGTGGTCAAGTGCAAAGACCGCAAGTGTGGGTATTTGGACAAGGGGTGTGTGAACCTGGCGTTACGTTTGTATGCCCGACCGATCTGTTCTGTTCTCGTGCTCCATTTTTGGCGCGCTGCATTCTGATTGGTTCGGATAGCATACTGTGGGAGGTCGGGGCGCGGAAAATCGTGCTATAAAGCGATTTAGAAATCACACACTCAAATCGTGATTTTATGACTAC
>NW_015548218.1:74349-75129 GCF_001515605.1 Sinocyclocheilus anshuiensis | reverse complement strand
TATTAAAGTCTACACCTACCACAACCCTAAACCTACTCTTACAGTAATGCAGATGCATTAAATATTGTTGTTCAGCATGAGAAAAAGGATGCAATATTGATGTGCGCATGCGCAGTAAACCCTGGTAGGACAATCTGATGGGTAGGATAAAATGTCAGGACACCGGACCACAATCGCGTGCAGTGTCAACGCTCTGATCTGTTAACATGGGCACAGAAAAAATACGCACCACAGATGGTGTGTTATACTTTCCACGTGAGCAATCCTGACGTGTACACGGACAGCGCGGACGCGGACTACTTGTATTTACACTACCGAAAGCATACGCTGATGGTCCGCTCTGCGGACGTGTTCCAAACATGCGTAGTAGATCGGCTTGAACAATAAACAAACATGTGAACAAACAATTACCCAGAGTTATTGCACATCTGGCTGTCTTTATACTGTTTTATCGACGGATTGTACAGGTTCGAGAAGCAGCGGGCTTCTTCACACAGCCTGCGCATGCGCAGCAGCCTACTGACGGTCACAAAAAATGGGAGGCACGCGGATGTCCGTGCAGAGCCTCTACGCACACTCTCCAATGACGATTTTTACGTCACGCATACCATAGCGGACCCTTGCGGACACAGGTGGAGTGTTCTGTGATTAATCGCACACTTCATGAAATTAAGCATAGACCATTTATCTTGTTTGAAATGTCTATTTTGTCATCATTTGCTATATCCAGCAAGGTAAACCAAAAGATTGAAGGGTGATTCTCAAAAATCTATATTTTCT
>NW_015548218.1:60367-73702 GCF_001515605.1 Sinocyclocheilus anshuiensis | reverse complement strand
GCCAAAAAAACCCTAAACCAACCGCCTGCTGACTGCATATATCTACTACAGTACACGGATCCATTCCGTATAAACACAACAACATAAACATGACAAATCAAAACATTCATGAATGTGTGTGGAAACAACGTGAATGTACGGAAATGTCCTCGCGCTCTTCAGAGACAATCACAGAATATGACAGAGCTCGTGTTTAAAAGCCAAACACACTGGAATGAATAATTCACTTAAAACGTAACGCAAGTCTCTGTTCTCTCTGCAATCTCTGATGTAATCAGCCTGGTTTTCTTTATATTAGCGCTGTTTTGGATGGATTGTTTGAATGCATTCGCTTACTGGATCATTGGGCTGAAAACTTTCCCGGAGTTTAGCAGCTTAAAATGATCTAATCACAAGCAGAGTAGCAAAACTGGGTTAAAGAGTTAGAATAGAAATTGTGCTTCAGTAATTTTGCGTTAATTGCGTTAAATTATTTTAACTGTTACCAATCCAATGTAATCAACGATCTTTCCACTGCAGTAGACACAGAAGCAGCTGAAGTGGAATTTAGGTGCATTTACACAGACAGTTTAATGAAGCTGAAATATAGCATGAATGCATTTACACTGCAAAATTATAACAGCATAAATAAGGTTATGAGCTTGGTGTTTTTTTTTTTTTTATATCCAAATATGAAATGTTAGGGGAAAAAATGCAAAGTAATGGTACTTTTAAATATAAAAGTAAATCACCAATAGGTGGCAGCAAATGACTGTCTTAATGGATGAGTCATTGAGGCATTGAGGCAAACGATTCGTTCAGATGGCTGATTCTTTCAAGAATGAAGCAAGTGCATGTCTTTGTGAATGGACCACTGAATCATTGACTCAAATGAGTAGTTCAAAATGCTGAATCATTCAGTAATGAAACACCACTGAGAGATGCGCAACTGTTCTGATGTGATCTTTGTTTTGAACTATTTTCATCAACCAAAACCGAGTAAAAACAGTCAACAATGACAATATTGTACTGTACATTAACTACTCGTTCGAACTTTTGTATAAAATCAATGTCAAATTTGCAGTCCTGGTTTTCAGGGAAAACTGCACTCTCTTGGTCGTGACACGTTATAAATATGTAAATTACCTTTTTACCGCAGTATGTTTCTTGTGTGTGCATTTGCGTTCATTTGTTTTGATTTCTCCACGATGTTTCACATACAGACAGGCTACGTACATTAAGCCTCAACTGGTGCAACCTTGTCCCTGTCAATATTATCCATTATCAATCGCCGTTTACATCAAAAGTAATAAAATCAGAATAATTCTTGCTGCAATTTCCGCACTTCCCTGATTAGATGTTTTAATCAAGATTAGCAGTCCGGTCAGGCAAGGAAACTGCATAGGCCTATTTTGTAAATTATGCTTGGCGGGCCATATATATAATATAGACGACTATTAAGACAGCTGCAATTAAAATTCATCCACGGGCCGCATTTGGCCCGCGGGCCGTAGTTCGGACACCCCTGCCCTAGACAAACCTTTTAGTCAACTTTTATTGGCATGCCTTGCTAAAGGTACATTTGGCAGTATGGCTCTGTTCTAAATTCCCCTTTCTTTTCATGAGCTCCATGAAAAGTTAAGAAAGAGAAACAGCAGCATCTTCCGGGGGCGACCCTCCCATTTTTAGCGTGGGAGAGCAGTGCAACATCCCCAAACAGACCATACCAGGCAATCCTCTGTGGCTCTACCTGCTGAATCGAAGATCAAATGAACGTTTCAGGAAGCCAATCTACTGAATTGTAAAGAGCTAATCAATCTACGTGAAGAAGCCTGCATAAGAAATGTAGCTAGAGCTAAAGAAAGAAGTAATACATATTTAAATAAGTAAATAGGCCCAACAGCTACTGAAGTAATATTTTTTTATTATTTTCAAGCCTGATGGTACTGTACTCATAGCTTTTTGAGCCTCAATGATGGCTCAAGCATCGGATCGGAGGATCCTTCCTTGTTCTTATCAATTTTAGAACGCTTTAGAAATATAGTGAGGTGGTGAGAATAAATTAATACATCAAATATTGTAAGGTCTTGTGATGGATTTAAAGGGGTCATATGATGCGATTTCAAGTTTTCCTTTCTCTTTGGAGTGTTACAAGCTCTTGGTGCATAAAGAAGATCTGTAAAGTTGCAAAGACTAAAGTCTCAAATCCAAAGAGATATTCTTTATAAAAGTTAAGAGTCAACCACGCCTACCTAAAACGGCTCGTTCTAACACGCCCCCACATATCTACGTCACTTATCACATGAGATTCAAATGAGTTATAATTGCATAGGGGAGAGTGGGTTGAGTATTTCACTAAAGGTTGACTAAGGATTGCATAATTTCTGTTATATATGTGGGACTTTTATTTTGAAATAGAATCTGCTTTCACGGCTAAAAAATCCTGTGCAGCATCTGTGCACAATTTAAGGTCTGCAGAAGACTCCAGATAATCATTATAGAAAAAATGAGATGCCATTCCAGTTATTGAGGAGCAGAGACCTGAACCTGAGATCTGCAGCCTGTGTCTAAGGTAACTACATCCTTAAGATCTTTAACTGACTTGGCGAGGTCAAGGAGCCTAGCAATAAATTACCTGCCCTGGGGAATTATAAGATGGCCTAGCAAAGACAGCAGATATCTTTTGGAAAAAGATACTGACATCTGAGCATTTCTCATGACTTCTTTGATGCGATTTAATTTCTCAAAGGGCAGTGGGGCTTGCATTAGGTTGGAATCTAAGGTGATGCCTAAGAATTTAAGGACTTTAAGAGGGCCTAAACTTTTCTCCTCAGAAAGAGAAACACCCACGTTATCGAAGGTGCAGTTTAGCACCAAGATGTAATGGTCTGGCTTTGCATTTCGATAATCCACTAGCAGAAAATTGTCTAGAAGATGAAGCATGTGTGGCAATTTGCAGTTATTGAGAAGAGTCCAACAGAGTGGCTCTGATAGTGTATCAAATAGTTTTGGACTACTGGGACAGCCAAGGGTGAGCCTAACAGAAATATACCATTTATTTCTTAATTTAATGCCAAATAAATGTCACTGCGATGAATGGCATGACTTGAAAGGTGTCTGAAATATCTGCCACCTGCTTGTTTAATGAATTTAATTGCACCATCAACAGTAGCACAAAACAGAGAAAAGGGAGCTAAAGGAATAAGATTGTTAATACTTTGAGCTGTGTCATAATGAGGGGAAGATAGGTCAATAACTAAGTGCTTGTCCCCCAAATATTTACAAGTAATACTCCCTATTGAATTAATCCGATCATTTTGAAAGGGAGAAGTTTTAAAATTGCCCGATCATAAATCCCTTCTAAACCTCCTTTTCTAACAAGTTATCAAGTTTTTACCGACAAAAGAATAATTAGGCAAGCAGGATAACCCTGCAAGAAAACCTTGGACAAGACCTGTTTGTAATGAGGAGCTGAGTTGGGATCCATGTGCAGCTTTATTAACAAACACTCAGAGTACAACAGGCAAGGTTCAATCAACAGCGTCAGAGGAGGAGTATGTGAGCGGAGTGGAGCGGAAAGAATTTCCCCTCCCCGCTCCAAGCATTCAATAATCACTCCGCTCCAGGTTCACCATTTCCCACTCCTCGCTCACTGATATCAGAAACACAGCTCCATCTTCGCTCCCTAAGGAAATGTATGGCTAAAGTATTTCAGTATGTTTCAGTATGAAGTGTCACAAAGCTCAAATCATCTCAGACTGGTTTCTTGAACATGACAATGAGTTCACTTTACTCAAATGGCCTCCACAGTCACCAGATCTCAATCCAATAGAGCACCTTTGGGATGTGGTGGAACGGGAGATTCGCATCATGGATATGCAGCCGACAAATCTGCAGCAACTGCGTGACGCTATCATGTCAATATGGACCAAAATCTCTGAGGAATGTTTCCAACACCTTGTTGAATCTATGCCATGAAGAATTAAGGCAGTTCTGAAGGCAAAAGGGGGTCCAACCCGGTACTAGCAAGGAGTACCTAATAAAGTGGCCAGTGAGTGTATGTTTAACATGTGAATTCTTGCTAAATATGCAGTTACTGTTAGGTCCATATATATTTGGACACAGGCAAAATTGTTGTTATTTTAGCTGTTGACCAAAACATATTCAAGTTACAGTTATATAATGGTTATGAGCTTTAAAGTGCACACTCTGAGCTTTAATTTATATATAATATAAATAATATATTTATCGATAATGCTCATCGAAATTGGAAGAAAGGTTAAGGAATTACAGCCCTTTAATATGTACCTCCCTCTTTTTTCAAGGGGCCAAAAGTAATTGGACAATTGACTCAAAAGCTATTTCATGGACAGGCGTGGGCTATTCCTTCATTATTTCTACATCAATTTAGAAGGTAAAAGGTCTAGAGTTGATTCTAAGTGTGCCATTTGCATTTGGAAGTTGTTGCTGTGAACCCACATCATGCGGTCAAATGAGCTCTCCATACAAGTGAAGCAAACAATTGTTAGGCTTCAAAAACAAAAATCCATCAGAGAGATAGCAGGAACGTGGCCAAGTCAACAGTTTGGTACATTCTGAGAAAAAAATAATGCATTAGTGAGCTCAGCAACATAAAAAGGCATGGACATCCACGGAGGACAACAGTGGTGGATGATCGGAGGATCCTCTCCATGGTAAAGAAAAACCCTTTCACAACATCCAGACAAGAGAAGAACACTCTCCAAGAGGTAGACATGTCACTGTCAAAGTCCACAATCAAGAGAAGACTATAGAGAGCAAATACAGAGGCTTCCCCACAAGGTGCAAACAAGGCTAGATTAGACTTGGCCAAAAAGCATCTAAAAAGCCAGACCACTTCTGGAAAAGCATTCTTTGGGCGGATGAAACTAAGATCAACCCGTACCAGAATGAAGGGATGAAAAAAGTATGGAGAAGGCTTGGAACAGCTCATGATCCAATGCATACAACTTCATCTGTGAAACATGGTGGAGCAGTGTGATGACATGAGCATGCATGGCTCCCAGTGGCACTGGTTACGGGTTTTTAATGATGATGTGTCAGAGGACAGAAGCAGCCGGAAGAATTCTGAAATGTATAGGAATATACTATCAGCCCAGATCCAGTCAAATGCAACAAAGTTGATTGGACAGCGCTTCATAGTACAAATGGACAATGACCCAAAACATACAGCAAAAACAATCCAGGAGTTTTTGACAAAATAATCACAAAGTGTTTTTGTTTTTTAATGTGCACGTTTAAAATAGACACTTTACAGTTTTGAATGATGTCTTCCTTTTATCTGTATGACCAAGAATGATGAAATAATTTAAGTTCTTTGTGTGGTTATCAGGAAAAATGCAACTGAACACGTTGCCACATTTGCCGACATTAGAAGGTTAAACTCTTTTTACACCATCCCTGATGGGAGTGGTCAATGTATCTATACATAGGCAGGGGTGGGGGGTCACTCAATGGTTTAATAAGTATGAAAATTATCTGAATCATATGCTGTGGCCTTTGCAGTCCCCAGATCTCAACCCAATTGCAGACCTATGGGAAATTTTGGAGCAGCATTTTAGGCAGTGCACTCCACCACCATCATCAATCATCAAATGCTAGAAGGGAGTTTCATCCCTCCAGTAGAGTTCCAGAGACTTGTAGTATCAATGCCAAGGTACCTTGAAGCTGTTCTGGTGGCACATGGGGCCCCAACATTGTATTGTACTGAGAGACTTTATGCTGTTTACCCATCTGTATATATGGAAACAGTGTATGTGACATACCTAAGATTCCCTAATATTGTTTTAACCTAATTTTGTTTTTATTGTGTTTTTATAGAACGTGAATTGTAGACTAAGAGGACATAAGTCATGTCTGAGAAACAGACTCGATCTATATTTTCCATGTACACTAACTTGAAGGAAAACTGATAAAATGATTGTTACAAAGGTGGTTTTCCAAAAAGTGAAATATGTTTAAATTAAAATCCAGACATGGATGCTACAACACAGTCAGACATATTTGGTTCAAAACGTTCATCAGTGTATAGTTCAGTGTTATCTGCAAATGACAGGAACTTGACAGAAAGGTGCTATAAAAATAAACCATTACATAACTATCTTACATATATCTTTCAAGGTTGAAAAATGTAACACTAGAGCTTTGAGAAGAAATTTTTGCAAGTCAGTTTACAGTTGTTTGTGTGGAGTCTGACAAAGAGACACTGAATAATCATAAATACCAAGTCCACCATAGACTGGTTCAGTGAACATAGTGTTGAATGTGTGTAAGTGTGTGAGTGTGTGTGCTTCAGAAACACTGTAGAAGGAAAGAGTGCCGGCCGACCAGTCCAGATACACTCCTACTTTATTAGAGGGAGGCGACGGTGGAGAAATGTAAATGACCTTATTGTTGTGCCAGGCACTGAATCTATTAAAGGAGTAGTCCAGACTCCAAGACTTCTCATTGCATCCAAACAGACAGTCATCACTCTCTCCTTTTCTGCTGATTCCTTTATACGCCACTGATATAAAAGCACCTCTACCGCTCCATTCAGCCTCCCAGTAACAGCGTCCAGACAGACTCTCTCGACAGAGAACCTGTGAACATCTATCAAATCTGTCTAAATGATCAGGATAGGGCTGTGGTTCTTTCATATATGTCACCTTCCTGTTCTCTTCAGACAAAGATAAACAAATGTCTGCTGTGTTTGGATCCAGTGAGAGATCACAGGCATCTGAACACAAGAACAGTGATTAGCATCTAAAATTACATGTGAATGTGTGTCTGTAAAAAAGACAGTAGCAAAGAGTACCTACATTTCCAAAGTCCTGGTGTGATTCTGAAGTGTTCATTATGGTCCAGACTAAAGGAACACAAATAATGAAACCAAAGAGTCATAATTAGCTGATCTATCTATCTATCTATCTATCTATCTATCTATCTATCTATCTATCTAATAGCACCATACAGTGCCTCAGCTGATACCATGGAGATGATGCTTTTCTGGTGTGGAGTGCACACGCAAAAACACTGCAGAGAGATATTGTTACTTTGTAAAACTTCATGGAAAAGCCAGAGCAGACTAAAGTAAATTTCATGTGCAATTTAAGTTACTCTATGAAAATAATTCATTAAAAATGCATCACAACCCAACATTTATGGTTTTACAACATTAATGTGGCTAATATGATCACCCTAGTCCTTAAACTGTACATTTAAATTAAATTAAATTATTCTTGACATACTTGAGTTGTTCCAGTGTGCAGTTTGGGTCATTGAGTCTCTCAGAGAGCAGCTTGACTCCTGAATCCCCTGGGTGATTGTAGCTCAGATCTAGCTCTTTCAGGTGTGATGTTGCTGATCTCAGTGCTGAAGCCAGATAACAACAGCCTACCTCTGTCACCATACAGCCAGATAATCTACAAACAGAAAGTAATTAAATTTTGTATTGTGTACCAGTATTTTCCCTTTGGTCTGGTTATGAGCTCTTATTGCCTGGACCCTAATGTTGTAATTTGCTTTAGACTTGATATTGGTGTTCAGCCTTGAGTATGCTTTTGAGTCCACAAAAATAATTGTTTTCAAACACTTCTAAGCACCTCAGTATCTCCAGGTGACAGTTTGTAGTCTTCAGTGCATGAGAGATCAGCTTTACACCTGAATCCTGCAGGTCATTGTTACTCAAGTCCAGCACTCTCAGCAGGGAATTTGATGACTGCAGAGCTGAAGTTACAATTTCACAGCACTGATCAGTGAGATTAGAGCCAGCAAGTCTGAAAGAGAATGAAATACAAATTTAGGAGGGAACAAAATTGTTTCAATAATTAAAGATCAAGCTCCTACTCTTTTTGTTAGTATTTTATCTTTACTACTATTTCTCTTGGATCTATGAAGGAGCCTGTGGGTCTTCCCTCATAGGATTTTAACCCTCTGGGGTCGAAGCCCGCACCAGTGCAGTCTGCCTCGTGTTTTCTTGATGACCGTGAAAATAACTAAAAATACTCCATTATTTTTTATCATACAGATAAGAATGAGGTATTGTTTGAAACTGCAAAGGGTCTACTTTTATTTGTGTATAGTCATTATAACAACAAAACAGTGTGCTTTTGTAAAATAAATAAAAACAGGGTGCGCTCTCTGCTGCCTCGGTCTCTGTCACCTCTCTTCACAGATACGGAAATAAAACAACCTGAATCTCAGCGAATACTTGCCTCAAAGACACGAGAAATATATGTATAGAAAGCTTGAAATGCCTACTTTTAAATTGTCTACTGAGGTCTGCCTATTTTTAAATTAAATGAAGTCACGTCCAAAACAAATATTCTCTGATAAAGTAATCCGTATGAAACCAACGCTATGTCCAGTTTTCCCCGTCTCAACTCATTATCTCTAATGCGATCACGCCCACGAGTTGATCGTGCTTTTCAAATTCTAAACATCCACGTGAGACGCGCGACATGTAAACGCCCACACCACCCCTGTAAACAAATGTGAAGAGTTCATCCTGGCTACTTTCTGTTTCTGGAAGAAGACGTGCTGAGAAGAATAACCCAGAATTTACCTCAGAAGAACACAACGCGATGCGTCGCGCAGATTGATCCAGTGGAGGACATCATTCTGATGAGTAGTCTAAGATTACTTGCATCTGTTGTTATTGTGTACACATTTTACTAGTTAGACTTTTCCCAAACTATAATTCCTGCCTACATGTATGAAATATGTCATTTCATTGTCTCATTGGAGTAAATGATAATGAGTGACACCTGCACCACTCACCGGTCTCAAATCCCACGGAGGAGCTCCAGAAGGATAAAAGGAGGAGTGACGACAGTGAAGGACGAGAGAGGACCAGGCCTGGATTTTATGTTGTTGTTTTATCCGGCAGTCATCTGTGAAGGGCTGCCGCTTTTACTTTCGTTTTGTGTTTGTTTATTTATTAAAGTTTTGTGTTTGAATGTTCGCCGGTTCCCACCTCCTTCTTCCCGATTTACGAACTTTGTTACATTGGTGCCGAAACCCGGGAGGAAAGAGGGACACCCTGTCAGAGAGCCCTCGCTGCTGAGGGGGGTCGCGGTGCTGAGGAGATGGGGCAGCAGGAAGAAGCAGAGACTGCCAGTGGCTGCCTGAGGCGGTGGTGCTGGAGCAATGGAAGACGAGGTGGGACGGAGGGCTCGCTCCCATGCTCCTGGGTCGAGGAGGTGTGGCTGCCGTCCGAGAGGAAGCGGAGGAGTCGGCGCCGTTCACCAAGAGGCCGGAGCCTGCTGCCGTCCGCCATGTTTGGGGAGGAGCAGGGAACGGGGGACTCGCTGCCGGCTGCCCTCGACCGGAGTAGCCATCGCCATCCGCCAGGAGGCGGAGGAGCATCGGGCCGTCCACCAAAGATGTCCAGTACCATCGCATGGCACTGCGAGCTCCTCATCCTTCCGTCTCCTTTTCTCTCGCCTTGTCTGTCCTTACCCCCAGGTATGCCACGGCCGCCGTGATTGGCTTCCCCCAGAGAGGGAGGGGGAGTAGAGCGCAGTCTCGGGAGTACCCCCGGCCTGCAAAGGGGCGCTGTGAGCATGTGACGAGTGGGGTGGGGCCGAGAGCCGTGGGAACGGAGCGAGGCCGGTGGAGTAAATGAAAATGAGCGACACCTGCGCCACTTACCGGTCTTGAGTCCCACAGAGGAGCTCCGGAAGGATAAAAGGAGGAGTAACGACAGTGAAGGACGAGAGAGGACCAGGCCTGGATTTTATGTTGTTGTTTTATGCGGCAGTCGTCCGTGAGGGGCTGCCGCTTTTACTTTCATTTTGTGTTTATTTATTTTTTAAAGTTTTATGTTTAAATGTTTGCCGGTTCCCGCCACCTCCTTCCCGAACTACGAATGTCATGGAGTAAATGATAATGCACGACACCTGTGCTACTCACCGGTCTGGAGTCCCACAGAGGAGCCCAGGAAGGATAAAAGGAGTAACGACAGTGAAGGACGAGAGAGGACCAGGCCTGGATTTTATGTTGTTGTTTTATGCGGCAGTCGTCCGTGAGGGGCTGCCGCTTTTACTTTCATTTTGTGTTTATTTATTAAAGTTTTGTATTTGAATGTTCGCCGGTTCCCGCCTCCTTCTTCCCGATCTACGAACTTTGTTACAAACATATAAAAGTAGTACGAGTGTTAACACTATGATATTAGAGTCTATGAATGTTTGGCACAAAGATGTGTTACTGTTCAAGTCTCAGTGTTGACCTTCACTGTGTTTATTTTTATTATACTGTGTTGTAAATAAAATACAAATAATACAAATAATAATAAAAATACAAATATTCCAAAACCCACATTAATTTACTCTCTTCACACTCTTTCCTACCTGCCTCAGTCACTTATGTATGAAATCAAGTGAAACATTTTGAAATATGTGTCATTTCATTGTCTAAATGTCTCACAACGCCAAGATGTTTGTTTAATGTTTTATAACATATAAAACCACAAGATATAAAAGTAGTGTGAGTGTTAAACACTATGAATGATTGTTTGGCATAAAGGTGGGTTACTGTTCAAGTCTCAGTGTTCAGATCAGTACGTTCAATCATGTGCCCTTGACCTCCATTGTGTATATTTGTATTATACTGTACTGTAAATAAAATACAAATAATAATCAAAAACCCACATTATTTTACTCTACTCACTCTCTTTCTTACCAACCTCAGTAACATTCATATTGATGGCCCATTATGGGAGGCCCTTTGTCTCTCAGGTGTGGATCACTAAATATTCATGGCCATTGTCACTCCCTCGCAAATGCCTTTCTAACACAAATCATGTCTTACAAAAGTTAAATCAATATATTGTTTTCAGTGAATAGGACAATTTTCACAACATTTTGTAGCAGAAACTCCAGTCTACCACATCCAGTTCTCAAAAGTCTTGTGAACAAATATTTTGTGTGTGTTTTATGGCCTTATTTCAGTGACTTAAAATTTTAGTTTTTCACTAACCACTGAAACACAACAACTTTGTTTTCTCAAAAACACAAATATGTACATTCACGCTGCTCACATATTATTGTAGCCCAGAAAAACTAATGTAAAACTCATTAATGAGCATGTTTGGAACAATGGACAAGTTTCCTAGCTCTGTCAGAGCACAACGGATACTCTGGCCCTCATTGTTTCAAAGCCCAGACACCAAACTGACGAAGGCCAACTTCAGCCAACAGCTAACTAACACATAAAGTCTGCATCTGTAGTCCACAGATGCCCAAAAATGGCTCATCACTGGCCAAAGTCTACAAGTCAGCTTGGTGTTTCACAGGCTTTACAGTAGGTAGTCAACAAAAATGCCTATTACTGCTGTGCGTACAACCCAGTCACGTGTGAAAATCTTTCACAAAATCACCACCAGGTGGTGCAAAGGGACAGTTGACACCATTGCTCAATAAAGATGAAATTGTGGCATTTCCACTTGTAAACAAAGATTAAAATAATGAAATAAATCAGTGGTAATATTTATAACAACAATAAAGCATTATAACATTTGATCTCAAATTATTCATCATATAAATGTGTAATGTTAAGTGAAGTGACGTGTGGCCAAGTATGGTGTCCCATACTCAGAATTTGTGCTCTGCATTTAACCCATCCAAGTGCACACACACAGCAGTGAACACACACCCGGAGCAGTGGGCAGCCATTGCTGCGGCGCCCAGGGAGAAGTTGGGGGTTCGGTGCCTTGCTCACTGGTCTCACCTCAGTCGTGGTATTGAAGGTGGAGAGAGCACTGGTTATTCACTTCCCCCACCTACAATTCCTGCCGGACCTGAGACTCGAACCTGTGACCTTCGGGTTACAAGTCCAACTCCCTATCCATTAGGCCACGACATTTTGTCCATGAGTTGATGGTGAAAGTGAATTGAATTGACGTGGCTAAATATGGTGTCACATACTCAGAATTGTGCTCTGCATTTAACCCATCCAAGTGCACACACACAGCAGTGAACACACACCCGGAGCAGTGGGCAGCCATTGCTGCGGCGCCCAGGGAGAAGTTGGGGGTTCGGTGCCTTGCTCACTGGTCTCACCTCAGTCGTGGTATTGAAGGTGGAGAGAGCACTGGTTATTCACTTCCCCCACCTACAATTCCTGCCGGACCTGAGACTCAAACCTGTGACCTTCGGGTTACAAGTCCAAATCCCTATCCATTAGGCCACGACATTTTGTCCATGAGTTGATGAACTACACTAGCCTGCCACCGGCTGGTGAGAGTAGCCGCTTGCAGTCGGGGCGGAATTAAAAGCGGAGACGTCAAGTCGGACACTTTCTGCTCCCGTTAGACTTTCTGCTCCCAGTAGTGACACACTCGCTGTGTTTGCATACTCTATCACAGATGAAGTGAATTAAATGCAATATTTGTCAAATACACAGACGTTTCAGAAAAGTTTTCATGAGCAACAGAAACACTTTTTATATACTGCACAGCGCCATCTGTTCATGAATAAAGTTCAACCCTAACATATACTATTTAAAACACCAATAAAGTGGGGGTATTTTATCAGCATTTTTTTTTTAAACGTGACTCAATATAACAGTGCGACTACACTAAAAATGCTTTTACTGTTATAAAAACACAGATTTGTGAGCATTATTGGAATTGAATTGTTAGAATAAACACGCAACACACGTTGTGCTTGTCATCCCAGAATCTAACCAATGAGAATAAAGTGTGTCGTCATCAAGGCTTTCGCAGCCGATTTTGAGCAACTGCAGCACCTGACCTCGGCGGCTGGTCTTGTTTTGCTCTCGCGGTACTTTGATGACACATAAGAACTCAGATAAACCGTATATTGCCGTAGTCGTGTGTTTATTAGTCACGTTGAATCAATGAAAGCAGTTCAATCTTCTATTTATTCAGCTGCAGCGATAGGCATTTTCTGGGTGTCTTCTGCGAGGCGTATTTGGAGTTTCAGCGCGAGAGCGCCCTCCAGTTTTTTTCAACAGGGATATGATAAAATGGCTGAAAAATCACATGTGGATGAGCTGAACAGCTTAGCAACTACCCAGAACATGCTAAAAACCGCAGTTTTAGCAATGTGCTAAACCCCATAGCAATGGTGTAAACTAGTGATGTTACGTTCTGTGCCGAGGCTTCGGAGCGTGTGTCAAGCAGCTTTCAGTGAAGCGCGTATCGAGGCTTATATAGCTTTAGAGCAATGACGTAATTGATGACGTCCGAAGCCTCACTTGGCCTGACTGGTTCAGGAAGCGGTTCGAATCTTGTAAATGCGCAGTCCTCTGCCCTGTTAAACCCAGTCACTAGGGCTGCACGATTAATCGAATGCGATTGTCATGCGCATTTTG
>NW_015548218.1:47830-60189 GCF_001515605.1 Sinocyclocheilus anshuiensis | reverse complement strand
CTGGCCTTTGGATGGAGATTTACTGCTGATCACAGAACCGTGCTTCACTGAAAGATACGCATGACAATCGCAGCTTCTGTCGAATCGCGATCTCGATTCCATTTCGATTTATCGTGCAGCCCTACCAGCCACTTTCCAGTTTTAGACTAATAATATTGCCCCTCCTGCCTATTATGAGCAAAAACTTGATTTACACACATCTGATGGCCCCATTCATTTCAAGCCAATACGTTCATTACACAGTTATGTTACATTATGTTATACAATCATTATATACCACTAGAAAATACACATTATATTCATATAAATAGATTAGTCTGGATTTTTTTTCTTCACCATTATTTCTAAGCCTTAACTGGCGCAAAATACAGTGTATCACAGATCACATCAGGTCATCTGTAATGTATCTGCTTGTTTTACACTCTTTGGCCACCAGGTGGTATTGTGAGCAAATGAAGCCTCGAGAAATGAACCCTTTTGTGAACCACTTGGCTGAAAAGCTTCAATGCTTCATGAGGCTTCATCTCGCCATCACTAAAATTTTCTAACCAAAATGCATTGCTTTTGACAGGCGGCAGCCGATCTTTGCGGCGCCGCATGAAGTCGAACAAGCCTAATGGCAACATGAGGGCTATTTATATCAAACAATCCAGGTCACATGACAAGAACCAACCAATGAGAACATGCCACATGAACCAAAGAACAAATCAGAACATAACACAAAGACAAGGGAATCACATGACAGAACAAGGACCATGACTAAACTCCAAAATAAAAGACATGAGAGCAATGAACAAGAATCACAAACAAAACCCAAACCCCACGTTACAATAACTTTATTGTGGGGGTGGAAATACTGTCATCCACAGTGTCTGATGACTGATGAGTGTTTCAAATGTACAAAGGAGGTTTAGGCAAAGAGCTGTTTTAGAATGAATGCCTCAATGTGTCCAAATGATTTAATTAATTCAAAAATCCTTAACACATTAAAATAATTTGATGCAATTAATGCAAAGATACTAAAGCACAATTTATATTGTAAACCCTTTTCCCGATTTTGCCTCTGTTTCCAGTCAGATCATTTTAAGTTTTGAGTCCAATGATCCAGTAAATGAAAACTAGGCTGTTTACATCACAGATGGCAGGGAGAGAGCAGAGACTCACATTGCTTTTTCTGCAAATTATTAATTCAAGTGTGTTTCGCTTTAAAATTATATTGAATTATATAGATATCCTGAATTCCACTGATATTTAAATTGAGTTTTAGTTAATTGAAATAAAGTATACTACCGCAAACATATGCAGAGGACTTTTATTAGTGTATTTCTTAAAAGTGTTCTTTGAATTATTTAAAAATGACCACACTTTTATATAGATATCCTAAGTTTAAATTAAGTTGATTTTATTTAAAATATATTAATGTTGTAGTTATAAGTACATTTCCAATAAGTACTTGATTGTATAGTTTAAAGAATTAAAATGTAGTTAAGTATATCATATAAAGGGAATGTTAACAATCAAAATACATTTGAAATTAATTATTTAATCTATAAAAATATGTGGACAATACATTATAAGTACATTTTGTATACAGTATATTCATTATATATTAAATCTTATATTTTAAATACTAGGTAAGTGTATTTTCTATGTATGATGAGTATATTTAAAAGTGTGTGAAAGATGGTTTCAATTGCACTACAAGTGGTAAGTTGAGATGCTACAATATGTACATATACATGTCATGAGATTTTATATGTGTTGTTCAGGTCAGGTGGAATAAAGCCTGAGGGAAAAAGCTGTTCTTATGCTGCTCAGTGATGCTAGATCTGTGTCAGAATGCAAGAACAGAAACAATGTCTTTGTACTGAAGGCCGAGTTTAAAATAGTTCTAATTTTTTGCAAATGTCCCTTTAGGTGCTCCGTACTTTGCTGTAAGTGTTTTGGGTGGCATAATTCACAAGTTTACCAATTAAATGACTTTTGAGGGAAGTCTGTGTGCTGTCTGGTTAGGGGATGGGTTTAGCCTCAAAGCAGCCAATCCAATTTAACATGAATGACCAAAAGGGGAGAGCAGAATGGCACAAAGGTGTGAATGTCCCCTGAAAATAAATCTACTTGCCATGGCAACAAATGACTGTTGCATGGAAGAATACCTCAGTAATAGTGTTGCCAAGGTGCGTCAGAGAAACGAGACATGCAAAATGTGCAGTGTTGGGGTGCCTCCAGGACCAGGGTTGGGAACCACAGTTTATGAACCTGGGCCTGGTGGCACATTAACAGTACATGTGTTTAATGTCTTTCTAATCTGGCAGATCCACTTCAGGTTTTAGAGAGCTCTGCTAATGAGCTGTTAAATCAAATTAGGTGTGTTGAATTAAAAAGACTTAAAAAAAGGGTTGGGTACCACTGCTCTAGTACAATCATCAATGCAAAATATGACTTAATAAAATCAATAACTTTTGAGATGCATGTCCTATAACCATCCATCATTTATTCTCTGATCTGTCTGCTTTAAAGGGGTCATATGATGTTGCTAAAATTTTTTTTTTTTATATATTGTACTCTATATTTATTTTAATATATGAACTTAACTCACAAAGCTTTTCTGCAATTCATCACAGCTGGTATAAGTCTTCTTCTAGCCTCATCTGATGTGTTGTATTTCTTGAGGTCCAGCTCATCCAGCGGCTCCTCCGACATCTGAAGCATGTAGGAGATTGTTGAGCAGTGAGCGGGAGAGAGTTTCTTCTCTGAGTGTTTGTCTGATTTCACAAACTCATGAATCTCTCTGGACAGAGTCTGATCTTTCACTTCCAGCAGACAGAGGAACAGATTGATGGATCTTTCAGTGGACAGATGTTTGTTCTTCTTAATTGTGTTTTTAATATACAGTGAAGTTTTTTCGATGCTCTCTGAGCTGTTCTCTGTGTGTCAGTAGATCTTGTAAGAGTCTCTGATTGGACTCCAGTGAGATGCCCAGCAGAAATCGCAGGAACAGCTCAAGCTGTCCATTTTCACTTTCTTGTACTTTACTGAATACACGTGTATGCAAATTATGTAGTGAATCAAAAAGTGATTCAGTAGTTCTACATAAATAGCAGTAAACTGCATAAAAAGCAGCAAGAAACTCTTGAAAGCTGAGATGAATGAAGCAGTAGACTTTCCTCTGATGAATCACAGATTCCTCCTTAAAGATCTCAGTGCAAATCCCAGAATACACTGAGGCATCAGTGAGGTCTATGCCGCTCTCAATCAGGTCCACCTCGTAGAACATCACATTGCCCTTCATCAGCTGTTTGAAAGCCGCTTCAGCAGCTGCTGCTGGTCTGGAGGTGATCCAGATGAGAGCAGAGGGAAGCTGCTCTCCTTTCATGAGCTTTGACATCAACACAGCCACTGATGAAGTCTCAGTCACATCACAAACTTTCTGAGCGTCTGAAAACATCAGTGTGATTCTGCTTTCATCCAGACCATCAAAGATGAACACTTTACACTCCTCATAAATCTGTGAGTCCAGATCTTGAAGTTCAGGATGAAAGTCCAGCAGAAGTCTGTGAAGACTGTACTGATGATTTCGGATCAAGTTCAGCTCTCGAAATGGAAGCACAAACATGAAATCTACATCCTGATTGGCTTTTCCCTCGGCCCAGTCCAGAATGAACTTCTGCACAGAGACGGTTTTTCCGATTCCAGCGATGCCTTTAGTAAGAACAGTCTTGATCTGCTCATTCATTCTTGATTCTCCTCACGTCCTGCTTCAGCTGAGGCTTTAAAGATGTCATTGCAGTAGATTGGAGTGTCTTGTGAGTGTTGAATTCTGGATTTATTCTCCATCTGTAAAACCTCATGTTCTTCATTCACTCTTTCACTCTCTCCCTCTAAGATGTAGAGTTGTGTATAAATACTGTTCAGTAGGGTTTGATTATCTTGTAGTTTGATTCCCTCAGATAAGCTCTCATACTTGTTTTTCATTATGGTTTTGTATTGATCTTTGATTTTCTGTAAAACATCATCATCTGGTTGTTGAGAATGCTGCTGCAAATCTCCAGTTTCCTCAGTCAAGGCTGGTTCCATGACAGGACACGGTCTGGTCTGGTCCGAGTTGCAGCTGATACAGTGTCTTCTTAAACCATCGCCAGAGACTGCATCTATCAGAACCTGCTCACAAACTCCACATCTGGACTGGTAATTAATTAGATCTTCCCTTACCTCACTGCAGAACCCCAGGAAAAAAGTAGTCATAATTGTTACACAGTATGCATACAAAAAGCATAACAAAAACAACTCACCAATAGCCTACCTTGGATTTCTGAATTGTGATTTATCGTGAAATCCAACAGGTTGTTTAATTAAACAGTTGCTCTTCATACAGACACAGCTAAGAGCACCTCCCTCTTCTTTCTTCTCATAGAGATTCATTTTGGATGCAGTCCTGACTGTGTATGTTATTGCACTGATTATGATCAGTATTGTAATAATTATTTTCAAGGTTACATCTAAGAAAAAAAAAAGATAAAGGAAATTGAGTTCTGATCATTTCCTTATAATGGCACCCTGTGTTTTCCCTCTTAAAGGGGTCATATGATGCTTTTTTAACATACAAAACATCAAAAGAAAGAACAGGGTATCTGCTTGTAAACAAAAACATTTTATTCCAGCTTCATGCATTCTTTTTTTAAACACTTGAATGTGGGTAAGTTTTATAAATTAAAATTAAAAAATAAAGAAATTAACAAGATTTTGAACAAAAAGCTGAAAAAATACTATTAATTGGATTTCGAATGATAATCAAAACATAGATGAAGTCGATCAACACCCCAAAGCTTGACAGTCATTATTACCTCTTCATGGGTCGACATTTTATTCCACAATGTTGCACAGTTTTGATGCTGTTTAAGTCTGATGATCGTGTTAGATTACATGTGGAAGCATCTGTTGTTTCGGTTTCTTCTTCACTTGTGTTTTTTTGGAAATTCTGTACAGAAGATGTGTACTAGCGCCCCCTACCGGATAACAATGAAAACACGGATTCTCGGAGCACAAGTATAGCTCAAATATATTTATTTATTTAGTATAAGTCAAGTATACTTAAATGTCATTTTAAGTATATTTCTGTGAAGTACATAAAGCCCATGTCTGAGAAGTACATAAAATTAGACTGAAAGTATACTTTCCTATTTTTAGTTTAAAAGAAGTATACTAATAGCACACTTGAATAAAGTTCTTCTTCGTAAGGGAAAACACCCTTATTTACAGCTGTTTTTGCTATATGAAAGCCTACAGTATAAAATGATAGAGATGTACAAATTCCATCTTGTCTCAAATTCCTCTCAGACAGTTTTGAAAAGAAGCCAGAAAATTACAAGAAACACTAGTTACACAACAAAAGGCATTAACCGATTCTTTCTTTCTTTCTTTCTTTCTTTCTTTCTTTCTTTCTTTCTTTCTTTCTTTCTCTTTCTTGTAATCTGCCGTGGTTTTTCCAGAAACTACAGTCAATCTTTTATCTTTATCTGCAAAGTGTTGAAAGTTTTCCAGGCATTCCAAATCATAGTTCTGTAGTTTAGACAATACAAAACTGTTTACTTTGTTTAAAGCAAAAAAAAAGGAAAAAAGCTTGTACGGGTGTACGCACAAACACAATGTTACTTCTCATTTGATTTTTACTTGTTATGAAATGTGATGTGATTTATTTCTCACGCAGAGTAACAGATAAAACAACTCTAACAAACCCATAACCCTGTAGTTAATTAATAAAACACAAGTTCCTAGGGTTCTCCCACATTTTAATGTTATCATCTATAAAATGCCTTTGTAAAACATTAACTTACATGTACAATATTTACTGTACATAATTCAAAGCAAATGTAAAGTCAAAATGGCAATGCACTCACCTTGAAATGTGTCGCAGCTCTGGCATGCTCTGTAAAGTACATCTGCACTCTTCAGATTCATCCGGTTAAACCAGTTGAGTTTTGTCTTTTTTTTTTTTGAGTCTTCTCTCAATATACTTCTTGTTGACAGGATGAACTCTATGAGGAAATTATTTCTATCATCTTACTAACTTGCCTTGCTATAGTGTATAGCTAAAGTGTATAGCTTTATAATCCACAGGCAATCAATTGCATGTCATTCTCCGCACACATTTTTCACACAGTACACAGTATATCAGGAAATACATTGACTTATTTATAAAGGCAACAACAATTTTAAAAGTGTTCAGGAGACTAGTGTATAATATTTTATATGATATACATGTTTAGCATGTAAACTTTAGGCTTTTTCTTGAATCAAATAAGTTATGAAATTGGCTGTTGACATATAAAAGATCACACTTTCCCCAGAACAACCTTGACAAAGCTGATAATGTGGTGAAATATCAGTCTGACATCATTCAAATGTTAAAACATTAAATCTGTCCTTTGAAATTGTTGTGAAATGCTACTGGAGAAATTAACAGGTTGTGTGCTTAGGTTGGACTATCCAAAATAGCTTCTTTCCCTTAATCCGTGTGTGTTGGAGGAGACGTCTGATCTCATAAAAGCTATATGCGGTGACTGCATTTTTCTTTCTTTCTTTCTTTCTTTCTTTCTTTCTTTCTTTCTCTTTCTTGTAATCTGCCGTGGTTTTTCCAGAAACTACAGTCAATCTTTTATCTTTATCTGCAAAGTGTTGAAAGTTTTCCAGGCATTCCAAATCATAGTTCTGTAGTTTAGACAATACAAAACTGTTTACTTTGTTTAAAGCAAAAAAAAAGGAAAAAAGCTTGTACGGGTGTACGCACAAACACAATGTTACTTCTCATTTGATTTTTACTTGTTATGAAATGTGATGTGATTTATTTCTCACGCAGAGTAACAGATAAAACAACTCTAACAAACCCATAACCCTGTAGTTAATTAATAAAACACAAGTTCCTAGGGTTCTCCCACATTTTAATGTTATCATCTATAAAATGCCTTTGTAAAACATTAACTTACATGTACAATATTTACTGTACATAATTCAAAGCAAATGTAAAGTCAAAATGGCAATGCACTCACCTTGAAATGTGTCGCAGCTCTGGCATGCTCTGTAAAGTACATCTGCACTCTTCAGATTCATCCGGTTAAACCAGTTGAGTTTTGTCTTTTTTTTTTTTGAGTCTTCTCTCAATATACTTCTTGTTGACAGGATGAACTCTATGAGGAAATTATTTCTATCATCTTACTAACTTGCCTTGCTATAGTGTATAGCTAAAGTGTATAGCTTTATAATCCACAGGCAATCAATTGCATGTCATTCTCCGCACACATTTTTCACACAGTACACAGTATATCAGGAAATACATTGACTTATTTATAAAGGCAACAACAATTTTAAAAGTGTTCAGGAGACTAGTGTATAATATTTTATATGATATACATGTTTAGCATGTAAACTTTAGGCTTTTTCTTGAATCAAATAAGTTATGAAATTGGCTGTTGACATATAAAAGATCACACTTTCCCCAGAACAACCTTGACAAAGCTGATAATGTGGTGAAATATCAGTCTGACATCATTCAAATGTTAAAACATTAAATCTGTCCTTTGAAATTGTTGTGAAATGCTACTGGAGAAATTAACAGGTTGTGTGCTTAGGTTGGACTATCCAAAATAGCTTCTTTCCCTTAATCCGTGTGTGTTGGAGGAGACGTCTGATCTCATAAAAGCTATATGCGGTGACTGCATTTTTGTAAAACAGTATTACCTCTACATATTTTGCTGCAGTTTCCAGCTGGAATGCACAGCATGGGGCGCCAAAAGTGTGAGATCATATTCAGATAAGCTTTTCAACTGTAAAGCCCTATTCATACTGCCAACGACACACAACAACAAAGCAACATGATCCCATTCATTTTCAGTGGAGTGTTGGCGACATCCGGCGACATGAGCGACCGAATGTAGGCGAAGTCATGCTACAAAAGTTAATAATAGTTTAACTTTATGCAAATGAGCAGTGAATTTCACAAGCGACAACCAATGGGCTCTAAGCAACGAGAATTGTGATGTATTTCCGCTCATACTTTATACCGGCAAGGGCGCTTCCGGTTTGTATGGTAACTAAGAGAAACCATCAGCTGTGTGGGAGTCATGCCCCCTCACTAAAACAACAAAGAAAACGTCGTAGTTTTATACAGTTTTAAATCGAGTTTATATCTTCTCCATAACCATGGAAAAGACGGTTTTCCGACGTCAAAAGCAAATGAAGGCAGCGTCGGAGCACTGTAGTGTCCCGCTGTGCTCTGTGTCTTCACGCTACAACTCCTGTGCTAGTTTTCATTCCTTTCCGGTGAAGGAAGAGATCAGGAAAAAATGGATTGTAAACATTAGAAGGATCAACTTCCAAATCAGGAAACACGCAAAGTGTGTAGGAACAAGTAGGAGGCGTCTGAAAAAAGGTGCTGTCCCTTCAGTATTTGAGTGGAACCGTGAACGCCAAATGCAGCCGCCTAGGTTAAGTGTTTGGGAACGACAAGAGCGACCACCACTACTGGAATCAGATATGGAGGAAAACGAAATGGAAATTGATCGTGGACATACAGTCGGACGTGATTATTGTTCTGTTCCGGAGCCTGCAGCTCTGGACTTATCACTATGTGAAAATGAGGAGTTGAAGAGAGAGATAGAAGATCTGCGGAAACAGCTGGAGCAGGCCAAGGTGAATAGCCGCTTTGGCCTCCAGAGATTTGCGGGGTCTGATGAGGATATTCGCTTTTACACAAGGTAAAACCATTTTGTGATTATTATTTGTTATGTAAGCTGTACTGAAAGTATACTTTCAGTCTAATTTTATGTACTTCTCAGACATGGGCTTTATGTACTTCACAGAAATATACTTAAAATGACATTTAAGTATACTTGACTTATGCTTAGGAAAAAGTCTAAATATATTTGAACTATACTTGTGCTTGTATGTACAGAATGTTTTCATTGTTATACAGTAGGGGGCGCTAGTACACATCTTCTGTGCAGAATTTCCAAAACACAAGAGAAGAAGAAACCGAAACAAGAGATGCTTTCCACATGTGTTCTAATGGCGCTTTTCCACTGCGTGGTACGACTCGGCTCGGCACGGCTCAGTACGGCACGGCACGGTTCGGCTCGGCACGGTTTGCGTTTCCACTGCAGTTCAGTACCGCTCCACCTACCTTGATCCCAGAATTAGGCCTAGTTTACTAGGCCTAGTATATAGTTTATTAGTGTAATGGGTTAGGATGTGTGTGTGAGTGTTGAGGGGTGGGCGTGTGCAAAGTCAGTGTAGTTTCCTTATCTGAGAATCAGTTTAAGACTGTAGTAATTACTTAATTATTGTACCATGTGTTATGCCTTAAATGTTTTAAAAGAAACAATTTATTTCTTTGCAGATTTGCAACCTATAAACCAGGGAGCCTCAAATCTGGACCACGAGATCCACTTTCCTACAGAGTTTAGCTCTAACCCTAATCAAACACACCTGAGCATGCTAATCAGTGTCTTCAGGATCATTACAAAATCACAAGTAGGTGAGTTTGATCAGGGTTGGAGCTAAACTCTGCAGCGCATTGGCCCTCCAGGTTAAGATTTGAGGAACCCTGCTATAAACACATGATGGCCTTCTGGGAACAGATTGAACCTTCAACACACAGGATGATTCGCATCACCAGCTCCAAAGTCACCAGGGAGACTGGGCTATATGTGAAGAATCGGGCACTTCCTGAAATCGATGAATTATTCCTCTTCATGATGCACCTTGCTTTGGGCCTCAAGCAGAAAGACCTGGCTCATCGCTTCCATGTCCATCAGACTACAGTGAGCCGCATCATAACCACTTGGGCGAACTTCCTCTATTTTCTTTTAGGTTCCGTGCAAATTTGGTTGCCGAAAGAGAGAGTACGAGCCTACCTGCCAGAGGAATTTGAGAATTTCCGAGACACCCAGGTTATCCTGGACTGTACCGAGCTCCGCTGCCAAACGCCTTCGTCTCTGCTATTACAGAGTGAGGTCTTTTCCAACTACAAATCTCACTGCACCTTCAAGGCTTTGATAGGAATGGCACCTCATGGTGCAGTAACTTTTGTCTCTGGACTGTATGCGGGGTCAATCAGTGACCGGGAGCTGTTCAAGCAATCCGGGATCATCGACGTCCTTACCCCTGACATGGCCATAATGGTGGACAAGGGCTTCTTAATTGATAACCTCGTACCATGCACAATCCACAGGCCTGCTTTTGTGACCAGGGGCACACAAAAGTCTGCCGGAGAGGTGAGACACACTCAGTCTGTGGCCAGGCTCAGGGTGCATGTTGAACGCCTGATCCGGCGGGTGAAGAAACATAAGTTATTTGACGCAGTCATCCCCTTGTCCATTTCTGGTAGCATTAATCAACTGTTTGCCGTGTCATGTCTTCTCATTAACTATCAGAATGGACCACTTGTCAAGGCATGGGCCCAGTGAGTCTACACAGTGTCATTCTTGTCCGTGTACTAAGTCTTTTAAAGTCTTCATTTGGCACATTGAAATGTTGTAAATATACTGTTGTAAATCTGGTCTGGAAACTGTCTAATTTTCTTACTATGATTGCCTGGTACCATGCAAAATCCACAGGCCTGCTTTTGTGACCAAGGGCACACAAAAGTCTGCCGGAGAGGTGAGACACACTCAGTCTGTGGCCAGGCTCAGGGTGCATGTTGAACGCCTGATCCGGCGGGTGAAGGAACATAAGTTGTTTGACGCAGTCATCCCCTTGTCCATTTCTGGTAGCATTAATCAACTGTTTGCCGTGTCATGTCTTCTCATTAACTATCAGAATGGACCACTTGTCAAGGCATGGGCCCAGTGAGTCTACACAGTCATTCTTGTCTGTGTACTAAGTCTTTTAAAGTCTTTATTTGGCACATTGAAATGTTGTAAATATGGTCTGGAAACTGTCTAATTTTCTTACTATGATGGCCTGATGGTTTTTTTGCTTGCCTTTTGACTTACCACATATAGTTCGTACCAACGTTCTTTCATTACTGATACCTGATAATTAACATTCTTCTTGACCAGTTGGTTCATTAAAAAAATAATTTTACAATCCACCTTTTGACCTCCTTCCTTTGTTAGAGCAGCCATACTTAAACCTGCAATTGCAACACAGTTCTAATTATATCAATCTTCTGCCACCTGCTCAAATCTTTATTTACAACTATGGTGAAAGACAAGACTAAGATACAGTATTTTCAAGTGTGTTTTCTATTCATTTGAATGTTGAGTCATAAGTTATATTCATGAATTACATTTATTATGATAGTTACCTACAACATGCCTTCGCAATTATTAAAGCAAGCAAATAAATAAATAAATATGTACACAAAATCCCTTTCAGAGCCCATCAACAGTAACTTGATGGTCCATGTGCACTTTGGGAAAAGCTGTACTATTGAATGCTAGTCTACATTGACAGTTATGTAACAGTATAAAAATATCTGTAAACAACAGCAGTATACAGTGTAACAGTAAAACAATAACAGTATGTGTACTGTATACTAAGTAACGATTTCCATTTTGTATAGACTTGCTAACATGAACAGTAGATCAGTTCGGATATTGTATAGATTTGCAAACATGAACAACCGATCAGTTTGAATACTGTATAGACTCGCAAAAATAAACAATAGATCAGTTCAGTTATTGTATAGATTTGTAAAAATGAACAATAACACCTGAACTCACTGAACTGATTGAAACTGATTAAACTTATTGAAAGATATTATGCCCAAAGCCATTGGAGTGACTTACTGAAAACACTTCTGTATGTAGTGGTAAAAGAAAAAATGATCTGCTCTCTCTAATGGTATGCATTACATGAAGATCTTTATAAATTCGCTCGACTAACATATCTTCCTGAGCACAAACAACAAAATCACACCACTCTAGCCCTGTCAAGAGCATCTGACCTTGAACTTGCCAGTAGTACTTGTGCTGCCTCCTGAGTTTCAAAGCACCACCGGACATTTTTAGATAGGGGCAGTCCACATAGCTCTGGATATTGGGGCATTTGACCTCAAGGAGACCAAATGGTGGGTTCCCAGAGGGATCAAAGATGACTCCATCAGGACAGCTACCTAGCCATGGAGCATCAGGATGTACAATGAACCCGCAGGGTGAACAGTTCATGTTTTTAAGAGTGCAATACTCTTAAACAGTGAGTGGCTCCATATCAATACCTCTCCTCATGTCCGTGGTCTGACCAGTCCCCCTGAGAATTCTCTCAGCCAAATTCTCTGCAGATGTATCTCCACGAACATGGCATACCTTGTGGAAGCGAGTAGATGTCACTCTCATCTTTCTCAAACGATGCCACTCCTGGCA
>NW_015548218.1:25760-47596 GCF_001515605.1 Sinocyclocheilus anshuiensis | reverse complement strand
AAAAAAAATAGTATTAAAGTAAAAATCACTACACCAAACTTCTGCCACAACATACATAAAATGTGTTACATGTAAAAACCACACCGAGATACGAAGTAAAGATAATCTCACCTTACAGTCTGTTGTTGAATTTCTGGGTTTTCGAAACTCCATTTCTCCAACTGGGCCTGGCCTAACACCCTAACATCAGAGACACATTCAACATGGCATCACAATATGCACAGTAATAGTACAGTTCACATGTTGCATGACTTACCAGTGTCCTTGGTTTATGCCAGATCTGCTCGGTGTCTGTGCAGCTGTGCACCGGGGGAACAACAGGAATGTTTAGCTGCGAATAATGGGCAGTCTGATAAAGAAGTGCAACCAAATGATTGCATAAGGCACAGCCCGCCACACAGGAACAATGGTTGCTCACCAAAACAACAGGTTTTGAGTTCTTTAACGCCATCTAGGGAAAAATAGAAGCTTAGATGAGATATTGCTTGACAGATAAAGCATTAACAAGAAAAATAATGCTGTATTCTGAGGCTCACAGACAAAATATGAAAATTTATTAATTTTTAACAATATGATACAGGCCTATTTTGCTTGGATAATGTTACTTTTATTAAGCTGACAGGCAATTTATCAGCTTGCCTAACCATTGCCCTAACAATAACCCTACTCTCAAGTCGTGTGGCTTTTCACTTTTCTTCATGGATCTATGACAGACTGCCCTCACGCTGACCTCTCCTGTCACCTTGTCTTTCATTGACACTGTGAGGAAGGACAACGAACACACAATTTGAGACTGTAACGTTACATTTTTACACAGTATCTTGACAGTATCTCTATAAAAGAAAACTCACACAAACTCACAATCGAAAGTTAGCTGACAAGTTTGTCAGTCATAGTCGAACAAAACAGCTAACTTTAACGTTAGCCATCTAATCGTTCAGTTAACATTAACGCTAATGTTAGCTGCTACAATAACATTTCAAAGTAACAACTTACCCTCGTAATTATCGATGTAGCTGGCGATATACATCTTGAATCCCTTTTCCCGTTTGCTGGAGGGAGTGTGGCATGACTTCTTGACAAGTCGGTCCACATCATTGATAGTCAGACGAGGTAGGTCTTGAAGACAGCGAGTGTAAAAGAGAGTTCCGGAGCGATTTCACTGCTTTATATGAATTGACTATAACCAAATACATAGATATAAAAAATATTGTGTGGAAAATAAGTGAGTTTGATTCATACATTGAGGGTTTGTGTTGTGACTTGTATGATGCAGTGAGCAGTTTAGCACTGGTTAATGATTTAATGCACTGAGCACTGCTGTAGTTTATATAACAACACTCTCCAAACGCAGAATGCGACTTTTATTTCTTTTATGTCTAATTCCTAGTCAAATTAGAATGATATCTTAGTTTTACCAGTGATATAGTTTGTGACTGCATTTTCTAAAGGTATGTCCAGAATGTGCAGTCTATAATAACAGAGACAAAGTCGCTGGCGGTGTGAACGGGGATTAAGTGCTATCAGAAAAAAAGCTGTTCCTTGTGTTAAAATGGTGTGTTGTGGCAAAAACAATTATTAACAAATAGCATCACAGTGTAAGAGACAAGAAATCAAATTATATTTAAGGAAAGAAGTTTATTTTCCTTAAAGAGGTATGTTCACAATGTTTCAGCAGCTACCCTGAAACACAACAGACCTAAAATCGCACTGAAAACAGACAGCCTTATTATACTGTTATCACCCCCCACTTCTTACAAGGTTCCTTCTCTGTAATTTTCCACTTAACCCCGTAAACCAAACTTAGCTGTTTTCAGAAAAAACAATGGTCCTTCTAACCCCCTGGGCTTTTATTATCTTCACATCTGTGAGGTCAACAACCCCTCTGTCTTTCCTGCACTAAAGAGTTCAAAGGCTCTTTCTGATCATTTGTTTTTACTGTGTGTTTGTGTGCCTTCACACCCGTGAGGTCAAAGGTCTTTATTTATGACTAACCCCTCTGTCTTTCCTGATTAAATTACCCGCACTAAAGACTTCAAAGGCTCTCTGTTTTACTGTGTGGTGTCTTTGTTGCATTCCAGGTGACATATATATACATATTGAGAGAGAAACACAAGTTAAATAAAAATATATATATAAATAAAAACCCACAATGTCTAAGAAAGTAAATAAGAAAGAGTAAAACATTAATTTTCCTACAACAGGTGCTTGTTTAACAATACTGAAGTAGATTATGGGGTTTCAGAAACTCACTATTAAATGAGCTATCAAGCATAGCTATGTAAGAATCAGCATGTAGATGCTGACAAATAATTAAAAAAAAGCAACATTAACAGGCGGTTTCCCAGACAGAGATTAGGCATAGTCCTCACCCTTTAAAGAGAGGTAAAGGGCCTAAGAGCACAAGGCTACGAAGAACCCACCCCCCTGACAGAATGAGCTACTGGGATCTGGGTAACATCAAGCTGGTAGTATCTGACAAAATGTATGGGGAGAGGCCCAGATTGCAGTGGCACAGACATCCCGCAAGGAAAACCCCTTAAACAGAGCCCAAGAGGCAGCCATGCCCATAGTAGAGTGTGCTCTGAGGCTATAAAGCTTCTGGAAGTTGTAGCTTCTTGCTGCATTCTTGGATGAGGATGCCCATCCATGGCTCACTGCTGGTCTACACATTTCCTCCTCTTAGCCTGATAACGCCTACCCTGGTCTGGGTGAGAGAACGGAGCCTGACTTTGAATGAACAGCTGGTCACTCTCTCTGAAAGTGCTGGTCCTGTTGATGTAAACCCACGGGGCACACACAGGACATAAAGCATTCAGCCTCTGATGCTCTGAACCCCAATGTGTTTAAGTTTGCCTTCTCAAAGGCCAAGCCCAGAGGCCACCCTGTCTGGGTGAGGGTAGAATATTTCCCCCTTATAGAGGAGTGATCTCTGCCAGCTATGGTGCTTTGGGCCACCTGGGTGCTATCAAAATTAGAATCAGGCTCCATTCTCTCATTCTGGCCAGGGTAGGCGTTATCAGGCACAGGGAAGGAAATGTGTAGAGCAGCACATTGGGCCTGGCACCACGCTGAGAGGGGCATCCTCGTCCCATTGTGAGAAGTTCATAGGACAATTTGTGTTTTCGCATGATGCAAAGAGATCGATGGCTGCCTGGCCGAATGTCTTCCACAGCAGAAATACTACTTGTGGGTGGAGGTGCCAGTCTCCGTAGAGGGGGTTCCCCCTCGACAAGAGGTATGCGCCCCTCTTCAGAATGCCCAGGACATGGGTCACCCATAACGATAGACTAGAGAAGTGACGACTGTCTGTACACTATAGCTCTTAAAGTTTACCTCTTCAGCCTTTCCCAGTGTGCTGCCAAGTTTGTCAGTTCTGCCTGTAATGTCTCCACTGTGACACTGTCAGACAGGACACATGTGGTGATCATCATAGAAGATCAATAATTTACTGAGTTTCACCAGAGCTGGTTTTGGGAGCCCATTTTGTTGTATTTCAGCAAAATAGTTTGGAACCATGCAGGCAAAATCTGAACAGAGCTGCACTTGCTGTGTACCGTTGGTAGATGATATCTTGAAAAGTGTCCATGATGACGTTGTCATCTTGTCAACGTGATGACGTTGTGACTCTGTACTCTTTCAGAGAATCTGAAGATGGCTCATCCACTGCCATCTCACCTGGCATCACCATTTTCTTCCTTCCTTTTTTTCTGGGAGGGTAATTTGGACCTTAAAATTATGATCATCGTGCTCCTGTAGAATTCTGTGCAAATGTATATTTTTAACACCTTCAAAATAACAGGTGAACCTTTTCAAGTTGTCTTCTTTGCCCATAACGATGCAGTGAACAGTTAGCAAGTCCATGCCGCTTGTCTGAAAGTAATTTGACAGTGGTGTAGTCTGAGCACATTTTCAAAGAAAAATGTGCTTAGTATGGAGTAATGCCTCTAAGTATCCTCTGGCTTTCACTCACACAGTGGGCTACATTGCATTCTTTTTCCATCTTTACATGGTGGTTACTGGTCAATGAAAGGTCAAGGTCAACAAAAACATGCCCCATCAGGATTTCCAAAATAACGAAAATAAATAACTTTGTGGTCTTTGGACCACCACTGTATTTCTCCTGTTGGAACAATAATTCTGTCTCCTGTTCTTACTGACCACCTCCCACACTTTCATGCATTTGTAGGACCAAGCATGAATTTGGTGATGTCATTTAACAGGGAGAAAAGTGATTCGCTTGACACTGCAATTCCAGTTGTGTCTGCTAACAGAAGATTAAGTATATGTGCATAACACCAAACATGAACAGTGCCTTTTGTGTGAAACGTGCAGAAAATTGCTTGTACTGCTCTTGCATGTTTGCAGCCCCATCTGTTCAATCACCAACACATTCCTTGATGTCAATACCAACCCTTTCCAAAACTCTCTTCAGCAAAACAAGATTTTCCCCAGTACAGAACTCACACTCAATCACTGCTATTAGCTATTATCTCATTGATGCCATTTGTCACATATCTTACATTGATACTTAGATGTCAAATCTTGTGTTGTGTTCATTTGTACTGAATACATCCCAGCTTTCTTAACTTCTTCAGTGATGTTTTGCTGGATTGAGAGACTGATGACACTAATGACTGTTTAGTGTTGTCTTGGACTGCAAATTCGCAAGGGAACCTCTTCTTTTATGTCCACTGTCATGCAACTTTTTTGTCCTTTCAGTGCATCCATTGACATGTCCTTGCAGACATTACTAATTATAATAATCATATATAAATATGTGATTTGACATGGAGAAAATGTGCTCCATTTTGTGTAATGCAAGTTAGAATGTGAAGCAGTTTGATGATCATTACCAAGGGCACTCTACACTGCACTCAAATTTCAACCACATAAGATAACTTTACTAAAGGTCTTCCAGGCCTATAACAAAAAATTGGTGGACTAAATGGTTTGGACGATTTTAATGTTCTAACAGAAACTATGAAACAATAAGTGTGTTTACAAAGGCAGGTATAATCAAGCTACTGCAGGGTTTTGCGTATTTAAACTAGTCTTTCCCGCCTCTCTGTACGTCTCAGTATACATGACAGTAGGGGCATAGGCGGAGTTTTGGGCGGGGGGGGGCACTGCACCCCCCTCCCAGACAAGAGCCAATCATGATTTTGTCTGAGCTATGAATAAAATATAAAAATTAAATCATTTATATTTTCTCATTTTATTTGTATTATCTTATTATTTTAGTGGATAGAATAAGTACGTTTTGGGCTAAATTCATTTCTATGATATTTAAGTCCCATTCTCGCGAGCCGCGACTCATCATGATTCTTAACTTGTCGCGATAGGCTACATGAGAGGACTCTCTTTTCATTATTTTCCCGCTTTAGCAAGTTAACTGAATAATGGAAATTCGTTGTATTTTTTAATAAACCCGTGAATAAAAAAGTGGTGGACTGAGTCACTGCTGGCTGAATTGGACAGGTGATTTTCACATGAAGCGATGGCCTTGAGTGTGGCGTGTGACACAGTATTCAGTTGTGACTACAACGGCATCAGTCCTCTACTAAGCATGTACGCAAGCCTTAAGATTCACCCTCAGCTTGTGACAGCTGAAATGGATCTTGTGAAATGTGCGATTGCATCGCCAATCACTCTCGAGAAGCTTAAAGATGAAGTACGAAAGGACAAATATCCAAACTTTTTCAGACTACTGCAGCTTGCACTCACGCTGCCCGTTGGTTCGGCTACATCAGAAATAAGTTTTTCATTTATGAGGAGAATAAGAAACTGGCTCTGATCTAGCACACAGAGAACGATTTGACTGAAAATTTATCAAAATGAAAGAAAGATAGTGGTCATCTAAGCAATTCAGAAAAAGAGGCGGCTTTTCTGCATTAGTTAGGCTGTTTTTTTTAATAATAATAATTATAATAATTCATTTTATTTAATGGCGCCTTTCTAAACACCCAAGGCCACCTTACAGCAAGCAAACTAGTAAAAACAGTAACAACAAATAAACAAGTCCTGCCAGCATTACAAAATTCAACAGCACAACTGCATACATCATAAATACAATAAAGGCTTACAAGAGCAATAATAAGAGCAATTAATAAGAGCAAGTCATATGAAAGCCTGGGTAAAAAGATTAGTCTTAAGGCGAGATTTAAAAGTATGAAGGCTGTCGCTGTTCCATCTATTGGGGGGAAGAGAGTTCCATAGGCAAGGGGCAGCAAAACTAAAAGTTCTTGCTCCCATGGTGCTTAAACATATACGCGGCGACACAAGAGAGATCGAGTGTGAAGATCTGAGAGTGCGAGGAGGAGTATAGATGTGGAGAAGGTCAGTAAGATACGGTGGAGCAAGGTTGTGAAGTGCCTTAAATGTGAAAAGCAAAATTTTAAAATCAATGCGATACTTTACTGTGAGCCAGTGTAAACGCTGGAGAACTGGAGAAATGTGCTCTATTGATGAAGTCCTTGAAAGAACACGAGCTGCTGAGTTCTGAACCAATTGGAGTTTATAGAGAAGTTTAGAAGGAAGACCAGTAAGGAGAGCATTACATTTGTCGATACGTGAGGTAACCAGTGCATGAATAAGAATTGCAGTATTATTTGTTGTGAGAGAGGGACGAAGGCGATTAATATTACGCAGGTGAAAAAACGCAGTACGCGTAATATTATTGACATGAGCTTCAAAAGAAAGTGTGCTATCCAGAATGACACCCGAACTCCTGACCTGCTGAGAAGGACAAATTGCATTATTATCGATATCCACTGTAAAACAATTAGATTTAGTCAAAGTAGATATTGTACCAATAAGTAAGACCTCAGTTTTATCACTGTTGAGTTTTAGAAAGTTGGCTGAAAGCCAGTCTTTAATTTCAGCTAAATATCTACCCCCGGTTTCACAGACAAGGCTTATGCTAGTCCCAGACTAAAATGCATGTTTGAGCTGTCTCAACTGAAAATATCTTGCTCTGACATATCTTAAAATATGTCAGTGTCATTGTTCTGTGTCAAGATGCACACCTGTAATGTTTTCTTCTAAGGCATTTTTGTAAAAGTTGCTTAAATATCTTAATTTAACTAAGGCCTAGTCCTGGCTTAAACTAAGCCCCGTTTGTGAAACCGGACCCTAGTCAAAGAAGGTGGAGGAAAAGAACTAGAAGGTTTAGAAGACCGGTAGAGCTGGGTGTCGTCGCATAGCAGTGAAAATGGATACCATATTTCCTGAGAATATAGCCAATAGGAAGTAAATAGATGATGAATAAGAGTGGGCCCAAAACAGAACCCTGAGGGACACCAGTAGTAACTGTAGATGGTCTTGATTTAAATTTTTTAATTTGAATATGCTGAGTGCGACTGGTAAGATAGGACCTAAACCAGGACAGTGGGGTGCCAGTAATCCCTATAGAAACTAACCTGTCCAGAAGTATCTTGTGCGAGATCGTATCAATGGCCGCACTCAGGTCAAGAAGGACAAGTATTGTTAATAAACCAGAATCAGCTGCCAATAACAAATCATTAGTAATTTTGACAAGAGCAGTCTCTGTACTATGATGAGGACGAAAATCATATTGTAATTGCTCAAACAATGTATTATTGGAGAGATGATTGTGAACTTGCACTGCAACACATTTTTCCAAGATTTTAGAAATGAATGGCAAATTAGAAATTAGTCGATAATTTTCAAAATTTGATGGATCAATGCCTGATTTCTTTAGAATAGGGGTAATAATAGCAGTTTTAAGAGAAGAAGGTACAGAACCAGAAACAAGTGAAGAGTGAATAATTTTAGTAATTAATGAAGACAGAGATGGTAGACAGGCTTTAACTAAGCAAGTAGGCAGTGGGTCAAGCTGACAAGTGGTAGTTTTAGATTTCCGAATATGACACAATATCTCCGCAGCAGTTGGTCAAATAAAAGTAGTAAGATTAGAGTGCACAGTCACTTGGGAGACTTGAAAAATGGAATCGTAACCTAAGTTGCTGGAAAGTAATTGCTGATTAATCTTTTTAATCTTAGACTCAAAAAAAGTCATAAAACTGTTGCATAGTTCTGTAGAACACAAATTAAACGGCAGAGTGTCAGATGGACACAGAAAATTCTTCATTACAGAAAAAATAAATCTAGTTACCTTCACTAGCTTGCTAGCGAGCATTTCTTTATGAATGAATGAATGATGCATTTATATAGCGCTTTATTGTGTATTGTTGTACACCCAAAGCGCTTTACAATCATGTGGGGGGGTCTCTCCTCAACCACCACCAGTGTGCAGCATCAACCTGGATGATGCAACGGCAGCCACAGGACAGTGGCGCCAGTGTGCTCACCACACACCAGCTACAGGTGGAGAGGAGAGAAAGTCATAGAGCCAATCAAGTGGTTGGGGATTATTAGGAGGCCATGATTGACAAAGGCCAGGGGGGCAATTTGGCCAGGACATGTACAGTTTATGTACAGTAAGACCGGATTTAGCATATAAACGCTCTAGCCTACGGCCTTTAGTTTTAAGCAGACGCAAATCAGAGGTAAACCAGGGAGCAGAGAGTGTAAAAGAAACAGTTCGAGTTCTGACAGGTGCAAAAACATCCAAGATCTCAATTAGTCCATTATTATAATAGGAAACCAGAGGAGTGGTTCCACAGTGGAGAAATCAGCTTTGCAGGAGAAGCTGGCAAGTTCATCAGCAAAATTAGGCACATCAATGTTCTTAATGTTTCGGAATGTGATAGAACGACACGGGCTTAATTTGAAGACTGAGCACAAAAGTGCTCTTAACTCTTTGTACAGCAGTTATTATTATTCATTCTAAATGTATTTTTAATGTAGAATAGAAATGTAGAGCATATAAAAAAGTGCTTGTGGCTCATCTGCCGGTCCCCTCAATGCAGTGAAGTCGTCCTGTACTCTTAGCAGAAAAACAGCCCCAAAGCATAATGTTTCCAGCTCCGTGCTTGACTGTAGGGATGGTGTTCTTGGGGTCATAGTCAGCATTTCTCTCCCTCCAAACACGGCGAGTCGAGTTAATGCCAAAGAGCTCAATTTTGGTCTCATCTGACCACAGCACTTTCTCCCAAGCCTTCTTTGAATCATTTAGATGTTCTTGGGCATACTTTAAACGGGCAAAAAAAATAAATAGCCCACTCCCCTCTCACAAGTCACCTTAGAGAGGAATTCATTTTCAAAAATAAAATTCAGGCCCTGAGTAAATGTCTAAAATTCCTGATTGCAGGATTCCTTACTATAAATAATTCTACATGATAAAAAGAAGGCTTTAAAAAGATCGTTATCTGTGATCGTATCAGCAGATACTGCTTTCTGTGATCGGCCTCAAAAATCCTCATGACACGATGTGTATTCGAATAATTGATACTAATGCAATAACTTGCTTGTGTAGTGTTCTTTGCACTTCACCGCTAAAGGTTCTGGGTTGCTTTAAGACCCAGGAGCAAGCTTCTTTTTTCTCCGCTCTCCCTGCCTGTGTGAGGAGTGTGTGCAATCAGACCCCAAACTGTAGGCACAGTAATAATTTGCATAATAAAACCGCCTAAAATCTGTTTATCAGTAACCTGTGTTATGTGTGGATCATTTCCTGAACAAACGAACAAAGTTACACTCTGTATTTTGGAATGCGTGTTTAACGTGGAGTTGGATTTTAGTCCAACTGTATACATGCTGGATGAAATCAAAATACGACTGGTTTGATTTCACAAAGACCAGACAATTTTGATTGGATGAACATGTTTACATAGAAATTTAAAAAGTCATATTTTTGCTTTTGTTTGATGGAAATCAAATTATGTGTAATGTAAAAGTACTGGATCAAGTGAAAGGAAACATTTAAAACCTTAATGACCCAAAATAGCAGAGCTGATGAGTGAACAACTGCTGCAAGAGAAATCACTTTAATTAATAATTTAAATCACTATAAATGTAATGTTGCTCATGACAACAAATCAAAAGTGCAATTCTTGTGTTTCAAGCTGCTTATCAGTAGTTTCAGCAAGCCATAATATACATGTATAATAATATACATTATATATGAAATCTGGATGAATGTCCTCATAAAATCAACAGAAAACACAGATGATAATTTTATTGATTTTAAATAAGCAGTCATACAGTAAAAACACCTTTTTTTTTTTTGCATAAATCAAACATTCAAACAGGTTTAAAAAAAAATTTAAACATTTCAATGTATTTCACAAAGTCTATAAGCACTTCATATAAACCCACAAGATGTAGCTCACGTGCCTAAAGCATGATTTATTAAAATATACTTTATTATAGCATAAACTCTGAATACACTTTACTTGACCACCTTTCGCAGCTCAGCCAAGACCCAGATGGCGAAGGTGAGCAGTGCCACTGATCCGGACTGATGAGTGGCTGCCAGCGGGGTGGGAACATAGAGCAGCAGGGTACTAATGCCCAAAACCACCTGAGAATTTCATCATAAAAAAAAAAAACACATTATATTAGCACCATTATATATGAAGGTTAATATCACAGCTTATAAAATAAAAAAAATAGCTTTAATCCAGATAGTTCTAGCTAATACTGAGATGATACCAGTCCAATTTATATTTATTTTTCAAAGTGACCCTTTTTACCACACCTTAACACACATTAAGCCATATGTTGTAGCACTGGTCTTGTTTGTTAAAGTAAACTGATAGAGTATAGCTGATAGTTAATTGTTTTTTTTTAACAGCAAGGTAAAAAAAAATACTGATAAAATGACAAATAGTGTGTCACTACAATACTAGAGGAAATAGTCTGCTGTAATAGTTCTCTACACCATTTACTGAAATAGTACTTTAAAATTTGCTAGAAGAAATGCACAATAATAATAATTATTATTGCAAGAATACCTAAATCTTGTGTATTTCGAAGGTAGTTTAAGTTTACATTTAAATTTAAAAGTATGTATACTGTATGTATACTGTGCACCAATGTTTTTTTTTCAATCCTTTAAAAAGGATACTGTTTTATTACAATATGACAATGTTTGTGTTAAGTTCATAATTTAATACATTTCTCATAATGTAACGACCTTTATTACATTAAGAGTTTAAGATTTAATTACATTAAGAAAATTATGACATGAACATTTTATTACATGAATAATGTAATTAATTTATGCAGTTAATTACGAGTAGCTTTAGAGAAAAATTCAGAGAAAAGCCTGTGCAACTGTGGTGTAATTAGTAAAAATATAAATGCCACATTGTGGTCAGTTCTCACAGAAGTTGGCACACAGCCTCGCTTTGACTATAGTGTGTTCAGAGAGTGTTTCAGAGAGTACTGAAGACATCACATTGACATAAGTATTCAGGCCCTTAACTCGGTCAGTTGAAGCACCTTTGGCAGCGATTCTAGCCTTTTTGGTATGATGCCACAAGCTTTGTACTTCTGGATTTGGGGATTTTCTGTCATTTTCCTCAGCAAATCCTCTCAATCCGTGTCAGTTTGGATGGGGACTGTTGGTGAACAGCCACTCTTAGATCCCTGTCTAAGAGGGATCCTTAGAAGTCTGGACTCTGGCTGGGACACTCAAGAATCGTTGTTAAATCAAGCTGAGCTTGGTCCAATATGATATCTCTCTATTCTGCTTTGTTCACCTTTCCTTTTAACCTTCTAGTCCCTGATGCTAAGAAACACTTGCACAGCATGATGCTGCCACCGATGGGATCGCATTGTGCATAAGCTGTGCCTGGTTTCCTAGCAGACATGATGACTGGAACTGCAGTTCATCAGACCAGACGATCTTGTTTCTCACAGTCTCAGAGTCAGGCTTCAGTCTGGCCAATCTGACATAGACCTCAGATCAGTGAAGTCCTTCTGTGAGTCTCCTGTCTCCACACATGATCTCTGTATCTCAACCAGTGTGATCATCAGGTTCTTACTTCACCTCTCTTTCTATCCTTACTGCTCAGTTTGGCCAGGTGACCAGCTCTATGAAGAGTTCTGGTTGTTCCAAACATCTTCCATTAAGAATTATGGATCCCACTGTTCTCTTGGGAACCTTCAGTGAGGCAGATGTTTTTGTAGGCTTTCCCGTTTGACACAATGCTGACTCTGAGATCTGCAGGAAGTACCTGTGACCTCATGGCTTGGTTTTTGAATATGGTTGGTTTATTATATTGACAGGTTTGTGCCTTTCCAAATCATCTCAACTCCATTCAGTGTGTAGAACCATCTCAAAGATGATCCAGAGAAATGGGATGCACCTAAGCTAAATTTTTTAAGTATCATAGCAAAGGGTCCGAATACTTACGTCAATGTCAACGACATAACTAGCTGTTGAAATCCGATTGGCTACAGGTGTCCATATTTGTTTATTTGAAGGATATGTTCGCATTTGCACCAAAAAAGATGCATGTCAGTTGTCAATTTATTTGATCCTATGCAAGCAGAGCTATGATGATTTCTCAATCGTTGTTTCCTCAAAGCATTTCCAATGTGTCAAATTTCGTTTAGACACTGCTTTCAGTAGCTATAGGTAAAGGAGCAAAAAATGAACATCTGACCATTTAATTTATTTAGGCAGTAACTTTTCAATTTTCAGATTTTTTTTTTTTTCAGGCATAATAATAACAATAATAAAGACAACAAAAATCTGATCAAACACAAAAGCACATTCAAGCACAAATTGGTTAATAATAATTTTAGAAGAGGAAGAAGAAGAAAATCGGTGCAAATACAATAGGACTGGACTCCTAATGAGTGTATAGTGCTGTATATGGTGCAGTTTTGCTTTTTACTTGTGTATAGGCCATGGCTGTGAGACAGCCAATCGCGATCTTCGCCCGTCTGGGCAGATGGACCCGTCTGGAGAACAGGTAGAGTCCTGTGATGGCTGTCAGTGAGCCGATGCCCTGCACAAACATGAAACACCTCAGCTAAACCACATCTGCTAGAGCAGACACATTTCAGCTGACAGGAGCAGTGCTTACCAGAATGCGATGGTCAAACTGAACTGTGCTGGGATTTTCAAACACGTTCTTGATGGCTGGGGAAAAAGCCAGAAGATCATCAGGGATCCAGCGCTCGCCCATCTTTGGGAAAGAGTTATAAACCAAACCCGCATCCAGTCCCGCAACAAAGGCGCCTGTAAGAGACCATGAAAAAAAGCACTTCATTATTACACAGACTGTCAAATTAGACCAATCAGCCTTCACAAATATGTTCCTCCTGTTCTGATGTATTGAGAGATACAGACTACACATCCAAGTTCAATTTAAGTTATGTAGTCTTGACAACATTTCCTCCATGTAAACAGTTCTTTATAGATACTAGTGCAGTATTACTACTAAAGTATTTTATAATAACATTACATCGGCGTTAATTTATTATTTATATAATTGTGTCCCATGTTATAACCTCCATGTCATAACATAAAAATTACAGAAATGGCTGATTACTCTACAAGCGAGCAAAAGAACAATAGCCTAGTTTTCAAAACATGGACTAGAAGCTGTTTTATGTCATTATATTTATTTAATATTTGTAACAAACTTAAATTGTTTGCAATTTACATGTAATAATTAGAAACACTATGCACTTCAATAACTCAAATGACACATTTGACAAAACAGTTTACATAAAATAGCAGGTTTGCATATTTACTGCTTGTATTCAATGTGTAATTTGAAGCCATTTTTGATTGGATCGTAGAAAGTGTTGCTGTTTTCTAATTGCTGTGATCATTTTGAGTGAGAGGCTGCTGAGGAGGAAACATTGAACTCATATGTGACCCTGGAGCACAAAAGCACTCAGTATTTAGATTTTTTTGAACCCTCAGATTCCAGATTTTCAAATAGTTGTATCTCGGCCAAATATTGTCCTATCCTAACAAACCATACATCAATGGAAAGATTATTTATTCAGCTTTTATTCAGCTGGTTTTGTGGTCCAGGGTCACATTTGTCCTCTGGACAACCCCTGTGCATATGGTTTTAAAAGAATAATTTATAATAAAACTGCAACACACAAGTTATGTCATGCATTTGCTCATACCAGAGAGAGCCGTGAGGAAGACCAGACCGCCCGTAACCTTGGCAAACCTCCTTAACTGCAGCAAATTCCTGCTGTCAGGAATCTACAGTGGAGCAGAGACGGCAGTATGATCTGTAACGCATCCAAACCTCCTCAAACAGCAGCAGGCAGAGCTGAAATCACAGCTTACCTTGTTGGCAGGCAGCATGAGAGTGAGTCCCGTCCAGAGACTGGAGCAGTACAGCAGCAGAGCGGAGCCCAGATGAGCCGCCAGCCTGTACTGACTGACACGGGGAATGTCGTGCGATTCGGTTTTCTCCTCCAGACCGCTCTTCACCATGTACCATCCCAGAAGACCCTGAGCATGTGCATCCATTAACAGATCTTAATTACACAACACAATCTGAACTAACTGAAACTAATGACAGGATGGGGGGTTGTAAAGAAGTAGTTCTATATATCAAGACAAGTTGTATATACTAAATGAAATGGAAGAAACTTTAAATAATTAACTAATTACTCTAATGGTGACTTTAAACATAACACAACTTTTACAACAAAATATAATCAAAAATACTACAAATAGTTTAAACATCTATTAATTATGAATGACAAATATATTTGGAATAAGTCTCCATGCCTTAACCATAAAAAAAATATTCAAGTGCATCATCAATGACCACACTGAGCAGCTCAGCAGTCTATTAGTTCACCAGCATTAAACCTAACACTATAAGTTCTTGCTGTTTAATATTTTAAGTTGCTCATAGTAAATGGACAAAAAAGGGCTTTATTTATATTTATATTTTTACTTTTACTTTTAATTAAGCACTAATAATAATTCATAAATATAGCTGCAAGCAGCAATTAAGGGGCCAAGCACAACAGAGGTAAAATGAAGAGCTAATGAGCTGTCTTTAATTGCTCAGTAAAGACCAGTGGCCTGTAGCACAAAGCGAGATGAACAAACTCAGAGTTTCAGAGTAGGTTTAGAGTTGACAAAACCAAACAAAGCCAACCTGGTTTAGACCAGGATCAGCGGGCTCATAAAGCTCGATATAGACGTTCTCTGTCAACTCAAGAGTTTGAACCAGAGTTTGTGATTTAAAAAAAAAGGCGTGACACATGCAGCAAACAGCCAATCACAGGGAACGTGTGGAGGGCATCAGCAAAGCGTCAGTTTGACAGTTTCATTTCTTGCGAGAGTCAGCGCAATTCACTTCTCTGCTGAAGATTAAGAGATGTCGTTATTAAAAATAAATTTAAATGCATTTACAAGGCAGGAATAAACACTTCTGCTGCAGCAAAAGTTTGGCAGCAGAAAGAAAATATATGACAATGCAAATGAATCAACTGAATTTAATTATTTATATAGTTTCACTAGAGCTCATGTGTGAAAACATGTAAGTTTAGTCATTTTAAAAGTTGGATATACTGTATTAAAGCTTATCTTTATGTATCTATATATTTAATTTAATTGCAAAGCTTAAAATCAATTCACTTCATATAATAATTATATGAATATGTTATATGAATTATAAACAATTATAATTAATATAATATAAACATAATAAATAAGTAGTCGCATAAGTCTGGCAATTTTGTCTCTAAAATTCCAACTGCTATAATTTGGAGCGAGAGATACGGGGGAGTGGCTTCATTGCATCAGATGTCACTTTGCTCACAGCTGATTGGTCCAGTTTGGGTTTGCAATCTCTAACCCAGAATAAAACCAGCTCCGGAGCAGGGTAGCAGTGTGGCGTAAATTACAGATAAAGTTACAGTTAAAATTAGATATTGTTCGATTCAGCATGCCGTTTCGAATCTAGCGAAACCAATCTTATGATTTTTGGCCAAATTGGTCAGAAGTTATAAGCAGAAATGTCAATATTTTATATATTTTGACCAGTAGGTGGTGCTGTGACGAAACTACTTCCGCTCTTCACCATGTACCATCCCAGAAGACCCTGAGCATGTGCATCCATTAACAGATCTTAATTACACAACACAATCTGAACTAACTGAAACTAATGACAGGATGGGGGGTTGTAAAGAAGTAGTTCTATATATCAAGACAAGTTGTATATACTAAATGAAATGGAAGAAACTTTAAATAATTAACTAATTACTCTAATGGTGACTTTAAACATAACACAACTTTTACAACAAAATATAATCAAAAATACTACAAATAGTTTAAACATCTATTAATTATGAATGACAAATATATTTGGAATAAGTCTCCATGCCTTAACCATAAAAAAAATATTCAAGTGCATCATCAATGACCACACTGAGCAGCTCAGCAGTCTATTAGTTCACCAGCATTAAACCTAACACTATAAGTTCTTGCTGTTTAATATTTTAAGTTGCTCATAGTAAATGGACAAAAAAGGGCTTTATTTATATTTATATTTTTACTTTTACTTTTAATTAAGCACTAATAATAATTCATAAATATAGCTGCAAGCAGCAATTAAGGGGCCAAGCACAACAGAGGTAAAATGAAGAGCTAATGAGCTGTCTTTAATTGCTCAGTAAAGACCAGTGGCCTGTAGCACAAAGCGAGATGAACAAACTCAGAGTTTCAGAGTAGGTTTAGAGTTGACAAAACCAAACAAAGCCAACCTGGTTTAGACCAGGATCAGCGGGCTCATAAAGCTCGATATAGACGTTCTCTGTCAACTCAAGAGTTTGAACCAGAGTTTGTGATTTAAAAAAAAAAGCGTGACACATGCAGCAAACAGCCAATCACAGGGAACGTGTGGAGGGCATCAGCAAAGCGTCAGTTTGACAGTTTCATTTCTTGCGAGAGTCAGCGCAATTCACTTCTCTGCTGAAGATTAAGAGATGTCGTTATTAAAAATAAATTTAAATGCATTTACAAGGCAGGAATAAACACTTCTGCTGCAGCAAAAGTTTGGCAGCAGAAAGAAAATATATGACAATGCAAATGAATCAACTGAATTTAATTATTTATATAGTTTCACTAGAGCTCATGTGTGAAAACATGTAAGTTTAGTCATTTTAAAAGTTGGATATACTGTATTAAAGCTTATCTTTATGTATCTATATATTTAATTTAATTGCAAAGCTTAAAATCAATTCACTTCATATAATAATTATATGAATATGTTATATGAATTATAAACAATTATAATTAATATAATATAAACATAATAAATAAGTAGTCGCATAAGTCTGGCAATTTTGTCTCTAAAATTCCAACTGCTATAATTTGGAGCGAGAGATACGGGGGAGTGGCTTCATTGCATCAGATGTCACTTTGCTCACAGCTGATTGGTCCAGTTTGGGTTTGCAATCTCTAACCCAGAATAAAACCAGCTCCGGAGCAGGGTAGCAGTGTGGCGTAAATTACAGATAAAGTTACAGTTAAAATTAGATATTGTTCGATTCAGCATGCCGTTTCGAATCTAGCGAAACCAATCTTATGATTTTTGGCCAAATTGGTCAGAAGTTATAAGCAGAAATGTCAATATTTTATATATTTTGACCAGTAGGTGGTGCTGTGACGAAACTACTTATGTGCCCTCAGGTCATGCTTGTTATAACACTTACCAAGTTTGATCAGAATCTGCTAAAGCATTGTGGAGATATAGCATCATGTCCTTTTTTGCACAAACTTTGTTAAATTCGTTAGCATGTTTTATGAAATTGCTTTGGTATATCTAAAAGCTTTTGATAACTTTTTGCCAGAATGCTCTGAAGATGATCTGAGCCAATTTTGGTGAAAATTGGACAAACCGTCTAAGACCAGTTAGAAAAAGTAGTTATTTGGGAAAATTCAAAATTCAATTCAAATTTGCTGTAGTTAATGACGAGACTGTCCTCTATCCGTGTGCCGAATTTGATAACTTTCTCACAAGCAATTCTATAAGATTCACAACCATGCGTTAAAGCGTTTGCAAAATACAGCATTTTACTACATACAGCGGGTAAAATGAGTATTGAACGCGTCACCATATTTCCCAGTAAATATATTTCTAAAGGTGCTGCTGGCATGAAATGTTCACCAGATGTCGGTAACAACCCAAGTAATCCATACATACAAAGAAATCAATTCAAATAAGTTCCGAAATTAAGTTCTGTGTAATAAAATGGAATGACTCAGGGGAAAAGTATTGAACTACTGAAATTTATTTAATACTTCGTACAAAAGCCTTTGTTGGTAATGACAGCTTCATGACGCCTCCTGTAGGAGAAACTAGTCGCATGCATTGCTCAGGTGTGATTTTGGCCCATTCTTCCACAGTGTCTTCAAATCTTGAAGGTTCTGTGGGCCTCTTCTATGAACTCTGACCTTTGGTTCTTATTTTTTATTCAAGTCAGGTGATTGGCTGGGCCATTCTAGCAGCTTTGTTTTCTTTTTCTGAAACCAATATTTTGGCCCATTCTTCCACAGAGTCTTCAAATCTTGAAGGTTCTGTGGGCCTCTTCTATGAACTCTGACCTTTAGTTCTTATTTTTTATTCAAGTCAGGTGATTGGCTGGGCCATTCTAGCAGCTTTGTTTTCTTTTTCTGAAACCAATTGAGAGTTTCCTTGGCTGTGTTTGGCATCATTGTCTTGCTGAAATTTCCACGCTTGTTTCATCTTCATTATCCTGGTACTGTAGGTGTTGGGAAGCAGCTCATATTAATTTCCACTGACGAGGGGCAGGATTGCTTTCTAATTACTCAGAGGGATTTTGCTTACAAATACTCACTATTGCTTAAAAGTAAAACCAACATAACATTAATGTTGGTTTTATTCCCATTTGCTCCAATAGCAAAATAAAAAACCATGGTAGCATTTCTATGACCTTACAGAAGAAAAAAAAATAAAGATATTGATTACATTGGACATAAGAAAAAGATGTTGAATTTGCCATTGCTGCATCAGCCTTTGCATTAGAAACACTCACACTGCAGCAGTAACTAGATTACTGTAATTTAAGAAAACAGTAATAGTAAAGTAAATCCACATCATATTTTTAATGAAATTTATATATATATATATATATATATAAAAGATTTACAAAACTGTGGAAACACGTCATCACAGTCTATGAAAAGGGTCCATAATGCTGGTTTTAATGAGAAATAAATTATATTAAACAGCCTCAAATGCACTGTGTCCACTTATATGAGTAATTATGGTAATCCTAACGAAACACTAAATGGAGTAGAATAGCAAACATCAAAAATACCTGTTCTTATGCACCATACATATTGGTTCAAGAGAGTAATTTTTCATTTATTAGATAGCTGCTTCATTTTAAGGGTTTAAAAGTCAAACAATTAAAGCCAACATTAAGGCTGCAGTCCGTAACTTTTTTTTGGTTAAAAATGATCTGAAATCAATATTTGAGCAAGTACATAACCAGCCAGTGTTCGAAACTATCGCCTTACTTTAGCCCGATTCACAACGGTTAGCTTATAATAATGTTTTCTACGGGTTTGGTACTGGTAGGTTTTCGCGGGAAATTCGAGCATGCTGCCGTCTCATTACGTCACGTCTGTAAACATAAAGAAGTTGTCCCGGCTACTAGGCTATCGCATGTGAAGATCCTGCAGGTGGTGGATCATTTATAGCCTTTTCTCACAGCAGCTGGAATAATAAAATGTATCATTTTGATGGCGGATTGTAATCCAGAAAGGATTATGTGTTTATGAAACACATGTGAATTAAATTAAATTATATTCCAGTTTTAAATGTGCTTCTGATTACAGATAGCCTGAGATTACACAAGATTTGTAGTTTAAAGACAACCAGTTCGAAGGGAGCATAATTTGCTTTTTGGGTTAAAAAGAATTTCTTAATATGAAATTCGAGTGGTATGACAATTAAGAGATTAGACTGTACAGAAACTGAAATCTACTCGCTTATACACTAGGGTTGTGACGGTGAGGAAATTGTCCCACCGGTTAATCGACGGTGGGCAAGTGACGTAACCGGTGTTGCGGCTTAACAACGGTATCACCGTCAGCACCGTCTATCGCAGCAAGCCTATTATACACACTATACTCATAGTCACGCAATGCATACAGTAAATACCGGTGCGGTGACTGACTGCCACACATACTCCTCAAAACATTAGATTCATCTGCCCTGAAGCTGTGCCGCCGCACAACCCACGCAAGGAGGATAATTCCGCACACTGCTGCAATTGCAGGTTTTCAAACAGAGATGGCGACAAAGAGGCAAAACTTACGGACTGCAGCTTTAAATTATTGGTTTCAGCTTAGATGTTATATTAAGACTTACTGTGCACTTGTTGTGAAGAACAAGGGCCAGATTTACCAAACAGGGAAAATTAGTCAATTTTCTCTCCTCCCAAAATTTTGCATCTGAAAGGGAAACTCCTACAATTCAAAATAACTGTGTCCAAGCCTTTTTAGAGCTAATTCTTCACTGCACATCTTCAGTAAATCCTGACAGTACTATTTTAACGCCAAAAGACGGTTTGCGCTGGCACAAGCTGTTAGTAAATCTGGCCGCTAGTGTAATCAACATACAGAGTAGGGCTGTGTATTGGCAAGAATCTGGCGATAAGATACGTATCACGGTACAGGAGTTGCGATACGATATGTTGCGATACATTGCGATACAGTAAGCAAGGCGATATATTGGGATATTTCTTATTTTAGGAATAGGATATATTTTTAGGAAAGCTGTCATAAAGAACACACCACCATATGCAAACCTTAGCAATAAATAAATCAAATAATTAAAAATTATTTAACCAGAACACAGTGGGATCTGCATTTGCAATAATCAGTCCCTGTAACATTCAACGTTATTGAACCACTTTTTGTGCAGTACGAGTCAAGGGGGAACAATTAAAGTGCTTGCAGGATCCTTTAGTTAAATGTATAATATGTATTTTATAAAAAGACCATATATTTTTTTTAGTCCCTGCTTTAAAGGTTCACATTTTAACTTTAACTTTGATCTGAACAAAAGAATTACATCTGCTTAATATCAATGAAAATTAGGGATGCACCAAATGTTCGGCAACCGAAATTATTCAGCCGAAAATAGCAACAAAAGCTCTTTCGGTGTTCGGCCGAATAAGCGAAAAGACCGAATAAATTGTACCGAACAATGACGTGACGCGATCAAATAGAGGCAGGCGCGCACTAATGCAACAAACATGTCGGCAGTGTGGAAACATTTAAAAGTGTCCGAGAAAGACGCAAAAATCATTACAAGCACAGACAGCGAGAGACTGATTAGCACTGCATCGCATGTCTTCGATGAGAAGAGGAAGGGGTGACTGCATCGCATGTCTCCGATGAGAAGTGGAAAGGGTGGCTGTTGCTGGTTACTGTATGATGACTGAAATCGCGAAATGCCCTTAAACAATTAAATAAACTACAGAACGTTGTGCTCACGGCGCCAGGGTTCAAAGTCCAAAGCGCGAGGAAAATCTGCGCTGAAACTGTGTTATTCGTCAGTTGCTCATTAACACTTTTCTGAATTTTTACAAGGCATGTGACAATGCGATACGTGCAACAAATGTCTTCCCAAATTCGGAATGAGAATCATTCATAATTCTACTGTTGTCAACAAAAAGAAGCACTGAGGTCTTCCTGCGGGTTTCTGCCAAAATAAAAGCTGAGAAATAGCAAGAACTCCATCAACATTAGTAAATGTTATTATTGTAATTTTACTGTTGTTCTGTAAAATAAAATAAAAAAGACAATAATAAGGATAATAATAATTGCAACAGCTCTATAAACACATTTATTATAGCATTCACACAGTGTTCAGACTGGGATCTGTAATATTTTCTAATGTTTTAAAAGAAGTCTCTTCTGCTCAGCAAGG
>NW_015548218.1:24980-25738 GCF_001515605.1 Sinocyclocheilus anshuiensis | reverse complement strand
AAGTCTCTTCTGCTCAGCAAGGCTGCATTTATTTGTACAGTAAAAAAAGAAATGCCTGATTCAAAAAGGGGGTCTCAAAAATGGCCAAAGAATATTATTTTACTAACTTATTAATTTTAAGTTAAATTGTGTTTTATTGGTATAATGTCTGCTAGAATGTTAAAAAATGTTCAGTGTTAAGTAAATATGTTTAAAGCCCATTTTGGCTATTTAATTTATGCAATGGTGAAAAAACTGCCAAAATGCGAAAAAACGTGTTCGGTACTGGTATTCATTTTGTTCGGCTTTGGCTTTCGGTGCATCCCTAATGAAAATAAAATGCTTGCAGGATTTCTAAAGAAAACAAAACAAATTTAAAACAATAAAATAAATACAGATGTTAAACATTCTCAGAACCCTTCCACTTGGATTTCACAGGTTTTTCAGTTTGTATTTATGTTCCGCGTGGAATCGCCGTGACGCGAGCACCGGCCCAACTGCACAAAACACCCCCACCATGAGAAAAGGCTGCAGCCGCGCGTCGACCCTACCGCGCGAAGGCTCTCACACGGGACGCGGCGGAACCGAGGCGGCTTACCCAACGGTAACTGAGGGGTTTTCTGATCTGGTTGCATCAGGTAGCTACCAAAAGTCTGCACCAACCACTGGTCTACTAGGGCTGTCAAAATGGCTGAAAAACTAATTTCGAATTTTGTACTTAAATATTACCAATATTCGAATTATATTCGAATTTAAAATGCATAATATAAGTTAGGGTG
>NW_015548218.1:2021-24719 GCF_001515605.1 Sinocyclocheilus anshuiensis | reverse complement strand
AAAAAAAGCTTTTGGCTTCTCTCCTGAGGCCACAAGAGGGCGCATCGAACAAAATATTACTAATGCGCGTTTCTTCAAAGCATAATAAAATAACATGACTATCTTTGAAAAAAGTGCATAATGTTTAAAATAAAGTTTATAAACCTTATATAATTAAAGTTGCTTAAACAATTAGAAACAAAACAGCATCATGCATGTATGTACAGTTCAATACAAAGGACCGAAAACCAATCACAAAGAGCACTTTCTTCATTTAAAAACTTGAGATGCAGTGGGATGGGGAAAACCACCATAATTTTAAATTTTACATGGCTTTCTAAACATGCCGCTCTCTTGTGCGAGACGCGAGTGCAACGGTGATAGACGTCCCTCTAGAAAATGTGATAAATATGCGTTCAGTGTGATCTCCGCACTGATGTTCTCTTTTTCTGCAATATTTTGAATGAACAACGTAGCATCTCGTGCGCCACTGATAATGCTGCCTGACGCACAACGTTTTTGCATTCGAAAGTGGATTTTTATTTGAAATTCGACGAATATTTGAAATTCGAATTTTTTGGTCTACTATATATAAAAAAAGACTACACACAACCACCGTTAGATTTTTGTCTACTCATGTTTGACTTTGTGCAGGTGACTTTATAAGGCATTAATGAACTTGTGTTTTCACCTGGTAACCCCTCCCAGGACCACGGCGCCCAGCACCAGCCCACTGCAGCCCACCAGCCAGCGGCCCAGCACTCGATCGCTCGCCGCGTTTGGGATCGACGCCGCCCTGACTGACGCATGTCCACCTTCTGTGGTCACTGTGGTCTGTCCTCTCTGCAGCAGCCACTGTCGCAAAGGGGTTCGCTGTAAACACATTCACAACGAAGACATATTTCACACACAGCCAACACTGCATAGAAGTATCCGATCGTCACAGTTAAGCAAAAGTAACGACATTTTATGAAAAAAAAAAAAGGCTTTAAATAAAAGTCGCTCATGTAGCTCTCAAACACTTACTGTAAGTATGTTTAACATCAGTTACTTAAGCATCAAAACTACAAGTGACCTCTATAATTAAAGGCACAGCTGACTACAGCTGATGGCTGCATTCACACTGCGAGGCATAATGCTGTCTAAACACCTGTCTAATTTTTGGTTCCACATATTTACATTCACTGACGACTCAGTCGGCTATTCACAAAACTGCCATTACTGTAACCTCCCTTAAATTGTGGCTGAACTGTCACTCGACAGGTGAATGCATTAAATATTAATGATTTTATTAGTAACGACCAGATGCACTTATAATAATAAATAATAATAATTAATAATAAATGAATGATTGATTCATACAGGTTCATATAATTTATATTATATATAAATATATTTAATATGTAAACATAACATATTTTTCTTAAATATATACATGCATGATAAATATACACAGTACACACACATTTATGTAAACAAAAACTTTTATTTTGGATGTGATTAATCGTTAGACAGCACTAATATATATATACATATAAATTCCTGATCACAGGATAAAAAAGTGGCATACATTATAACTTTTTAAAAACAATGTGAGCTTTGATTTGTCCATTTTGAAGTATTTGTAAATAGCACATTTCTGTTATCTTCCTAAAACAGCAACAATGTAATTTAGCTCATAACTGCATCAATTGCATAGCCGAACAGTGAACAGTATAGTGTCGCCCTTGGGCTTGTTTATCGGGGGTTTGTGTTTCACTGTATCATATAATGGGAGGTAGTGGCAACGTTTCACCTGTAATAAGTCAGGCATCTCATTGTGACCCGTTGTTAACGTTGTTAATAATAACAGAAACGCTGGAGAGTTTGCGTAACGTTAACGTTATTTCATTCATGACGACCAGGTCACGTTCTGTCCGGAACTGAAACTGCATTACAAACTGTACAGCGATACGCTCTATACACTTAATGCTGCATACTGATAAAGCACATGTGTGTTACTGGAAAACGATATTATATTCATACATTGACCGCTGCTGTAATAATAATATGCATGTGTCTTACCTGTATCTGCTGTAAATTTCTCCCCGTAGTTTGACAGCGACACGACAAGGCGAGTCTGAGTAGCAGCACCATGATCTCAATCTCTTCTTATGAAATTATTATCAAATTACTAGTCACGTAACCAACATACTCGCATAACTCACTACCCATGCGCTTCTTCGGCTGCTTCTTCTTCTTCTGGTTTCGTTGGCCGCTTCCTCCTTCTGAGTATCAGCGCCACCTACTGTACGCTGTGCATACAGCACAAGAGATGATTCTACTGTACATGTTTTCCCTTAAAGGATCTGTCTAAACTCTGGATTCAGAATTCCTACAACCAGAATACGCATCTATTTAAAAAAAACAAAAAAAAAAAACACTTTACCATCTAATGAGTCCACGGGAAATCATGCATTATGCATCATAATCATAACTCTATGCATGAACACTGCTGTATTTTGCTGTATGTCCATCAGTGACTGTATTTGCTCTGTAGTGTTTGCCTGTAGCAAAGTGTACCAGCAGCAGAACACTCTCCTATTTAAAAAAAACAAAAAAAAAAAACACTTTACCATCTAATGAGGCCACGGGAAATCATGCATTATGCATCATAATCATAACTCTATGCATGAACACTGCTGTATTTTGCAGTATGTCCATCAGTGACTGTATTTGCTCTGTAGTGTTTGCCTGTAGCAAAGTGTACCAGCAGCAGAACACTCTCCTGACACATTGCAAACAACTACTAAGGACAAAACGCTTTTTTTTTTTTCTTCGTGTAGGCCTATAAGTCAGTTTGGTGATTTTGGCCATTTGGCTTTTCATAAAAAAAAGAAATAAATGTTATTTGAAACTAGTGTAAATAAATCATTCAAAAATACACTTTTAAGTTACTTAAGTTATTTATTGTATTCTGGTATTCTTAGATTTTTGGAGTGATGAAAAGAACAATTCCAAAATGTTCTTTTTTCCTCTATATAATAGCTTTTAATCTAATATGTCAAAAACGTGAATTTTCATTCTGAAATGTATACAAATTAGTACAAATTTAATTAGATATAGCCTCAGTTGCATGTTTAAATGTACCAACAAAATGTTTGCTATTCTTAATGTAATCAGTCAGCTGGGGAAGTATGCTGATATGTGTACCATATTCAGCTGGTGTACCTGTTGAACTGTTTTGTACTGTTTTTGTGTGGATGAACAACAGGACGGCAGTCACACCAACATAAATGTTCAGTACAAAAATTCAGTGCAATCAAAAATTCTAAATGGTTTCCAAATTGTGCAAAATTTAATCAACTGTATTGCCACAACATATAAATCCATGTCAACACATCAACAAAAAACAACAGGATTATAGAGAAATAATATTGTAATTGCGTAACATTTCCTTTTTTGGTCCTCAAGCAAAAGTTTTAAAAGAGAAAACATCATAGGTCAGTGGACATATTTTTAGGTGTACTCGTTTCTCCTCTGATTCCAGCATCCTTAGCCATCGCATAGAAATGTCCCTGTTTGTTGTTAAGCAATACACTGGGCGAATCAAACTCCACGATTTTACCAAAATCCAGGACCATTACCCTACAACAAGAGAGAAGAGAAAGGGTCAGTACAACTTCCAGCTTTATGCCTCCAAAATGTGTCCTCAGTTTAGTTTTTATAAACATAGTCCTAATTTAATTTAATTTTTACATATGCATATATTTTTCTAGGTCCTTTAGGTTCAAGGTATCTTAATACAGCTCCCTAAAAAAGGTTTATGGTAGGCCAACACTGTAGAAGTGTCTTACAATATCAAATTTCTAAATATTAATTTTACTGGGAATAGTTCTGAACGCTGAAACTGTGGTGTCATGATAACAGTAGTCTATGCCAACTAGGTGAGTTTTTAATTTCTTGTCACGTTGCTTTTGGCGGGCTTACTGTGGATTTACAGACGAATGTACTAAGGCATTTTAGGGCGAGCATTAAATGGAACCGCTAATGAGAATCTTATTAAATTGAATACAGTATTACTGCAACATATCTCTGCAAAGCTGCTTTGAAACAAGCTCTGTATATATGAAATGGACTGGTCTTGAAGGCTGCTCGCCGTGAACTGTCTAAAATGGTGCTCAGCCTGTGTGCGATGGTAAGCACGGTACAGTGGGAAAACTCTGTGCGGATGGTGTTCTGGATGAGATCGTCTGTCTCCAGATCCACGGCTGCGGTGGCTTCATCCAGGATCAGTATACGGGATTTCCTGAGCAAGGCCCGGGCGAGACACAGCAGCTGCCTCTGACCAACACTGTCGGAGATCCAAAAACAGGCAAACATCAGACACTAAACATACATCTGGAAATGAAAACAATAGATTAGCACTGAACGCTATATCCTCTATTAAAGGATTAGCTGTAGCTGATTCTCATTATTATAGTACTATGACCAGGGGCGCCTTAAAGGGGTGGTTCACTGGTTTTTTTCTAGGCTTGATTGTGTTTATGGGGTGCAGTCTAACATGTTAAAAAAACACATTATTTTTCATATAATTCTCCAAATACACGCTGAAAAGAATAATATTACTGACATCTGGACGTAAGTCACTATTCTCTCTGCAATCGCTGATGAAATCGGCCATGTTTTCTCTGCATTAGCGCAGTTTTGAACTTACTGTTGGAATTCGTTTACTGGATCCTTGGACTTTCCAGGAGCTTACCGGTTTAAAATGATGTGATCGCAAAAGCCTGCTTCTTTTCATTTTAAGATATTATTTTCGTAATAAAGTAGCCTACTGATTCAAATTAGTAATCAATAATCAATAATTAATTATTATTCTACTACTCCCCTGACATGCTCTCGCACACCACACACTCTGCTTGAATTCATTCACGTGATTGGTCGAGATGAGAGGTGATCCCACCTGGGTAGTGTGATTTATATATTGTCCTTTCTAATCATATATGGGATCCACCCAGACCCCAGACCCTGACACTTTTACTCTGAGTACCGGCAACATGTCAGAAGTGCCGGTACGCACAAAAAAGTGCAGGTACTCTAAAGGCTAAAATATAGAAGTGCCGGTACTGCGTACCGGTGCGTACTGGCCCACTTCAAGCACTGCTAATATGTATTATGTGCATTCACAGCACATTTGTTCAATGTATACGAACATGTTCATGTTTCTACAGCTCACAAACCTCAAATTCTCTCCACCCTTCGAGACCTCGTGTTGAAGTCCTGTTGGCAAACCCCTGACATAATCTTTGAGATGAGCCAGCTCCAGAACCGTCCATATCTCCTCATCACTAGACTTCTCGAAAGGGTCCAGGTTCATCCGCAGAGTTCCAGAGAAGAGTACTGGGTCCTGTTAGAAATCATTTGTTTATTCATTTTCAGCATTGCAGGGCACTCTCAGATATACATTCCATTAAAGGGGTCTTATTATGCCCTTTTACGAAGTCTTTATATGGTTTTTGGGATGTACACTAAAAGGCTTCATGCTTGATTGTTCCAAAAAAAAAAAATTATTATTTTCACATATTTTACATAAAGGAGTGTCTATTTATACTAAGTGCAAATAGCCCACCTTGCTGGCAGAGGCTAATTACACTAGCTCTGCCCACCACCGTGTGGTAGGGTTAGACAACATTGCAAAAGACAGCCTCTCTAGTAGTAGTGTAGGTAATAAAGTAATGTAACAATTACTTTTTGATGCAATCAATCAGAGTTCGAATCCACCTTTTGCCAAACTCGTTGAAGGAAGGAAATAATCGAAAAGTGGAAAATAACGTGCCTCACGGGTGTTTATTGGTTAGGGTTAGGGCAGGTGTAGGGTGGGCTTTATTTTACGAATTAACAGGATCCATTTAATAATTTCCATAAAAATATCATTTACACTCAGTAATACACTATTGCATAGTGTTTTAAAACGTGCTAAAATACTGAGGTGCAGATATCTGCCACTATTTGCACTTAGTACTATAAATAGCATCTAACTATTATTACTGCAAATAAAATACTCATATTTTTACAGTGTAAAATAGAATTTATCACTATTTGCACTTAGTGTAAATAGTATATCGCTAAAAATACTGCTATTTTCACTTAATGTAAATAGAATCTATTGCTAAGAAAACACACTTAGCTCATCACACTTACGCTGCCCATAATTGCAGCACCTTCTCTCTTTCCACTCCCAGTGCATTCAAAATGGGATATATCGCCCTCCGAAGGGCACTTCGGAGTGAAAACAATCATGGCCGCCATATTGAAGGCTCGTTCCAAAACGAAGTGGTGAAAACTGGCCACTTTAAAGGGCCCTTCGGAATGAAGGATTTCGAAGGGTACAACTGATGGACACTTCGGGCTCCCATGATCCTTTGGGCAGATTCTTTGCATGATGACGGCACGTGATGATGACAAAAAAGGGAACTTCAAGAAACAGTTGTTTGGTCCCCTACACCCTTCAACCCTTTGAAGCTCTCACTCCGGAGGGTAAACCCTTTGAAGGGATTAGGGCATAGGGAAGAGCCCTTCCGAATGGAACACAGGGTCCGTCTCAAACACCCCACTAGGGCCTTTCGCACCGCAGGAACCTTTTCATAGTACCAGAACTAATTGTGGAACTAGCCACTTTTTGGCGTTTTCGCACCGCCGGAACTAGGAGCGATTTTAGTACCGGACTGCCTTTTTCGAGAACCAAATTAGCTCCTACTCCGGAGCAGGGTCTAACCAGCACAACTGGTACTAATCGTGACGTAAGTAGACATTGACATTGACACAAAGCGGTGCGAAAGGCCCTATTGTCTCAAATAGTTCCTGTTTCGATGAAACCCCTCCTTCCGAAATACGAAATGTGCTCTGATTGGTTAGCTGACTCAGTGCGTTGTGATTGGCCAACTGCTTAGAGCTTGTTCTAGAAATGTCACAGCCCTTACCATAACTGTGACATGGTGAAAATATGCTACTACAGCAGCTCTTCTTCATTTTCTCTGGCTCAGCTCAGCCAGGCCTTGCCCTCTGTTTTCCATATTATGTGGACGCAAATTATTTAAATAAGTGACTTTGTGATGTCACAATATTGCTGTAGTCCAAACGAGCCATTTGTTAGTTCCTGAAAAGTGAAAATTCTCTTCTGTTGAAGAGAATACCTCCCTCTGGAGTGGACTTTGATCTTTGCAACATTGCAGATCTTTTTTATGCAACATTTACACACTAACTAAACTTAAAATAAAAAAAGCACAATAGGACCCCTTTAAATGTATTTTTATGACGTTTAGCATGTTTGTTTCTATCAGTGTGTATAGATTACAAACAAAAACATAGCACTTTCTTAATTTAGCATTACAGAGCACGCCCTGTTACCGAAAGCTCAAAGCATTCCCTTCCTCACCCCAGCTCACACATGGACGCTTATTTCAACTAAATCCCAGTAGTGTCCAATAAACAGGCCTCTCTGGGGTAAATTATTAAATTGTGTGTTTGCCAGCTGTCTCCTACCACACAGTACAAATCACGCAAGCAGATTGTCTCCTCGGAACAAACTGTACCTTTAGGGATTCAACAGCTTGTCACTCAGACAGTACCTTTAAAGGGACATCTTTGTACCTTATATGTACTAATATGTTCTGTTAAGGGCAGGAGTGGGCAACTCAGGCCTTTAAGACAAGGGTCTCCAAACCTGTTCCTGGAAGGCCACAGTCCTGCAGAGTTTAGCTCCAGCCCTTATCAAACACACTTGAACCAGCTAATCAAAGTCTTCAGGATTACTAGAAAACTACAAGCTGGTGAGTTTGATCCAGGATGAAACTAAACTCTGCAGGATAGTGCACCCTGAGCACCAGAATTGCCCAACCGCAGTTCAGGTGTAATAAACAAAGTAGTATTACCCCACAGACAAGCTGTTCCTGAAGTCAGTGCAGTTGAAGTAAACCTATACCAGAATGTCAAATTGAGGGAATTACTACACTGAGGATTACTACAGATTGAGGTAATGAAGTCCACAAAGGAAGAAAACATTTGGGCTATGCATATAACCATTTTTATAACAACTGAGACAATGTTTTTTTAACCTGTGGTGAATGTATGGTATAGTCTTTGTAGTTTATTCTATGGTCTTAACACTGTCTTTTAACATTGTAATTTAAATGACAAGTCTACTCACCCACACACACACACAAAAAACATGTTTTCATTTAGGGCTAACAAAAAGCAAATAATTGCATCTGTTTATTGAAGCACCTCTCAGCAAACCCTTGGTAACTGCTGTGCTACTTGGCAAAATTTTGCTGATTGTGAATGTATCTCGTGTTCTCCAAGCACCTGTGGAATGATGGTAAGTCTGCTCCTGAGATCATGAAGCCCCAGGGTGGAGATGTCAATACCATCAATGAGGATTCGACCTTCACTAGCTTCAATAATGCGAAACAAACAGTTGGTCAGACTGGATTTGCCTGCACCAGTTCGACCAACAATGCCAATCTGAGTAAAATTGGGGGTGGGGGGAGAAACACAAACAAATTTGTTCAAGTGGCTTTTTCAATATTTCAAAAAAATATACTAAGAATCTGGTATGTCTCCTCACCTTCTCAGTGCTTGCAATGTCACATGTGATTCCATGGAGAATGAGCTCCAGTTCAGGCCGGTATCGAACTTTATAGTTATCAAAACGAATATTCCCAGCAGTGGGCCAGTCATCTGGAGGACGATTACTGGTGATCCATGGAGCCTGGTGACAAATATTGTCATTTAAATTACAGAATTAAGAAAATAAACAAAAGTTTTTTTCCAATTGCATTTATCACTGGGAAATCACCGGATTTCACATGGATCTGTTCAAATATGGTAAAACTGGTGAAGTATATTTACACTTGCCTGGAAATTCCTGTTCCTGGAGGGCCACTGTCCTACAGAGTTTAGCTCCAACTTTAATTAAACACACCTGAACCAGCTAATCAAGGTCTTCAGACTCACTAGAACAGATGTGTCCAATCCTACACCTGGTGGGCCAGTGTTTATCTCCAACTTGCCTCAGCACACCTGCCTGGAACTTTCTAGTTATTCAGCTGTCAGGTGTGTTTAACTGGTGTTGGAGCTGTTCATTGCAGTATATCGGCCCTCCAGGAGCAGGATTGGACATTGCTGCACTAAAAACCTCCAGGCAAGTCTGTTGGTAGTTGGAGCTAAACTCTGCAGGATGTTCGGCCTTTAGGAGCAGGACTGGACACCCCTACCTTCCAGGTGTCAAATTTATTAAGTATGATTTACTCATTCTCAGTGACTTAATGCTCTTTCAGGTGACTTGTCTACCTTCACAATAATGATGGAAATATGGTCATGCAATTTTAGCAAAGACTTCAAACAATAATTCTTGTAAAGTTGCTCATGATACTCTTGAGATTTTAAAATTTAAGCCATCAATAATTAGTGATAGGAAAAAATTCACATAAAGGTTTTGAAACATGTAGTCAGCAGTATTGATAAACCTTTAAGAGTGCGTTTCTATCAAGCCTGCTGCAGTTTTAGGCTAGTTTATAGTAAATAATTTAATAAAGTCAGTCAAATTAAGAAAATGGTTTTTAGTAGATTAATCCAAAAATCACACCTCATTTTTGATCTCTGTGTACTCCCTCACTCTTTCCATAGCAACAATGTTGGTCTCCAATTCTGATGTCATTCTCACAAGCCAGTTCAAAATTTGAGTCACCTAATAAGAACATGAGTAGTGGCACACAGTGTTACTGAGCACACTTAAGGTTATTTGACTATCACAAGTACCTCAAAATCTAAAACTTACGCTTAAGGCGTATGAGATGGACAGTCCAACCAATCCACTATTCAAAGAGTCACGAGAGATCACAGCAAACAAAGCTGCGAAAAACACCACCAGATTCCCCAGGCATTCCAAACGCATGGCCAGCCACCTGAAACCCAACAAGCAACATTAAGTGCTTATAATGCAAAAACAGATGTATCACTTGAAAAAAAAAAAAAAAAAGCTTGACGTAGAGTACCCAATGCTGACCTGTTAGAAACAAACAAAGGATAGACACTTTTGAGATTCTGATCAATGGAGTCCTCATTTTGCTTTAGGAAACGTTGCTGGTGCCCATATGCCCTTATCACAGAGAGGCCTGATATGGTTTCTCCAAAGTGTGAGTATATGGGTGATCGAGATACAGAGTCCAGTCGTCTGAGTTGCCTGGATGTAGCAACATAGAACCTCTAAAATACAGGAAGAAGGTTTATACAAAATGACTGGACAGCAGCAGGATAGATTTGAATTCTTTCGCTCAAATGGCTGATTCTTATTCTGTAAGAGAAATGTGTTTTAGAAACCTATTGTCTATACAGTGTGCATTATTGGTAGCTGTGTTACCTCGACAAAGTAGTAGACAACAGCCATTGGTACAACAACTGCGGTGAAGATTGGAGTAGCCAGACAGATAACGAACAAGGTCCCTAGAACTCCCAGAATACAGAGAATCCAGGATCTGAAGGACATCGGGATCATCTCATCCACTGTAAATATATCCTAATTATAAGCCACATTGGGGAGAAAAAAAAAAATTCAGTTTAAGAACAGGCAAAGTTAAACAATTGTCCAAAAAAAATCTAATTTTATATAATTGTGGTCCATATTTCTTACTGCACAACATACTAATCAGAGGCTACAACTTTACAATTACAAATAGTAGATCTTTGTTTTGGCTTTAGAGCAACCGTCTTCCTCAAAATCAAGTTTAAATCAGGCCCATCTATACCTTGGCAAAACGATTGACTATTCGTCCTGAAGGTGTGGTATCAAAGAACACCATGGGTGCTTTCAGAATATTAGACAGCAGATTTGTGTGTAGAGTCCTGGATGCAGAAATGGATCCATCAGCTATGAGTATAGTGCCAAAAAACACCAGAAAACCTGACGGGGAAAGATATACCATTACTTAGTGACAAAGGAACATCCATGTGCTGTGTCTGCCGATATTCCCTGTGAAACAAAAGGCTGCAGGCTTTATTTATTTTTTTATTCAGCTTGCCATAAGCAAATTATAACTTTTAAATTATAACTTTTGGGTATAAACATTTTATCAAACTCACAACAAATTATTCATCTTGCTCAGGATCATAAGAAATTCATATAAAACTTATTGACGGCACTCTTAAAAATAAAGGTGCTTCACGATGCCATAGAAGAACCTTTTTGTCTAAATTGTTCCATAAAGAACCTTTAACATCTGAAGAACCTTTCTGTTTCACAAAAGGTTCTTTGTGGCGAAAGAAGGTTCTTCAGATTACAAAACGGTAAGAAAGCGATGGTTCTTTAAAGAACCTTTGACTGAATGCTTCTTTGTGGAAGCAAAAATGGTTCTTCTATGGCATGGCTTGAAGAACCTTTTGAAGCACCTTTATTTTTAAGAGTGAGCTTCTATAAATATAATATTCTGTACATAGAGGTTGTCCTCTATTTCATTCTTTTTGTGAAAGTATTTCTTAAACCTCTTTCTGCTCATACCTTGTGCCAATCCCAGGGCTCCGAAGACACCTATTCTCATGTCTCTAATGTAAGCTGGGTAGGTTGTGTTGAAATATTCTACAGAATCCTCAGTCCAGTCACTGAGCCACAGGTTTTGACCAATGATGGCCACATTCTGGATGAAGTAGAACAGGAAACTCCAGGTGACGAAACACCAGTCCATAGACCTCATGTACTGAAGATACACTGAGAATTTCACCTGGTTTATGGATCAAAAAATAATTTGCACAAAATAAGTGAGGAAAAATTGATAAAACATGGAATATCAAAACTGCATTTAGATACTATTACGTACCCTTCCTGTCTCCATCGCCTCTTTCTCAATCAGTCGCTGTCCCTTCTTATCGCCAGAGTCTTTTTTGGACCGAACAGAGCTGTTTTTCCTCACTCTCACACTAAAGACAAGAAATAGAAATAAAACAGCCTTGGTGATTACAAAAATGCACTCCTGCAATGAAGTCACTCAAAGTGATTTTCATTCAGAACGTGCATTTCGGTATGTGAAGATCAAGAGAATACTTGCTCAGTTGGGCCAATATTCAGTTATATCTGAGAAATGTTCTTCTGACATGTTGAATATTAGTCTGTGGTGTGTTGATTTTACCTTCCATTTCGTTTGCTGTGCCGCTGGCTGTGGCGCAGGCTGTTTTCTCTCTTTAGTGTGCTTGAGACAATGTCTTCAGGAGAGTCATCAGCCTGTGGCTCCAAACCCTCCGGCAGTGTGTCAATCTGCTCATAGTCTGACTCCTGAGCTGATGCTTGTTGGACAGTGAGAACAACATATAAAGTTAGTTCATGTGCGCAGTGTGTACATGTTTTGATATTAGCAGATATGCAAACACACAGTACTTCAAAACTGTACATTTCAAGTATAGGCCTATTTATTACTATGTAATGTTTTAGAGATCATGGGTCATGGTATATTGAAAAGAGTATGCCAAAGGTGCCCGAATTGTCTACTGTTTCCAGTGAATTTTCATAGTGCTGATCCCTGAATGCTTTTTTGATCAATATTGTCCACATCCGAGGATTTTGTTACCATTTCACCTTCAGATTTGTAAATGCTTAGTATGAATGCAATTGTGTGAATTTAAGAGCTGTTTCGTTAAAAATAAACTATTATTTATTTTTTTATAATAGTATTACACAATTATTTTCACTATTTAGTTGCGGACTGAACTGCAGCCTTCAAATTCAATTGGCTGGACACGATTTGGAAAGACACACACCGCATATCAGAGCAAAAGTCAAGCCATGAAGGAACTTTTGAGAAATCAAGATGAATAAAAACACAACATGAAACACGACACCCATAGACCCCACCTAAGTAATATCAGTGGGCAACCAGTCTTGGGCTACAGGGTGATATGGCGGCCGGTCTGTGTGTATTTTCTTCAGTAAGGTAAATATTTCAGTTGTAATGTGGTTGTCAGTTCACAGTTTTGGGCATTCACAACCAGAACAGCATGAGGAAAGCAACTTGCACCAAGAAATAAAACAACCAAGAGAAAATGAAAGAAACCCACACTTTAGCAGCTGAGGCATGTACACCTCACAAGCACCTCAATAAAGCTTTCAGAATGTGTTCAAATTTACGATGATATTCGAAACTCAGAAGCAAGTGCAAATGTTGGATGGGAGACAAACCTTTTCTGGCATCAGCGTTGTTGCTTTCGTCTTCGCCGTACGTTTCCAGGAATTCAGAGAAAGTTCCTTTACTGGCTCGAAGACCGTCGTATGATCCTACCTCGGACACCACCCCATTTACCAATACAATGATCTCATCTACATATGGCAAGAAGCTGATCCCATGTGTTACCAGGATATGAGTCTACAGAGAAAGAGAAGGGGACAAAACAGAGCAATGTATTTGATTTAAAGGGGTCATATGATGCGATTTCAATTTTTCCTTTCTCTTTGGAGTGTTACAAGCTCTTGCTGCATAAAGAAGATCTGTAAAGTTGCAAAGACTAAAGTCTCAAATCCAAAGAGATATTCTTTATAAAAGTTAAGAGTCAGCCACGCCTACCTAAAACGGCTCGTTCTAACACGCCCCCACATGTCTACGTCACTATGTGGGAATATTTGCATAACGCCGCCCAAATGTTCACGCAAAGAAAGAAAGGTGTAACTTTTATTCTCGCTGTAGTATTGTTGCTGCCGCCACAAGTAAGTTTTTTTTTATATTTAAAGCGTTTTTATATTTTATATTTTTTATATTTAAAGCGAGTTTTTTTGGGCAGTGTAGAGTAGGGCTTGTTGTTTGTCATTTCTCCGATCACAAATGCAGACATGGTTTTATGTTTACGCGGCGCGATGCAACGCAACACATAAAAAGACAGTATAAGTCATTATAATCCATAATTATGTCCCCACTGGATGCAACGAATGCCTCGTTTATAATGGGTTTTCATGTTTGTGAATCATCGCTCCGGCCTGACATCACAATATGGTAGGGGCGTAACATTTCCGTCACACACTTGAGGTATTCGGCCAATCATAACGCACTGGATAGCTGGCCAATCACAGCACACCTTGCTTTTCAGACCGATGAACTTTGTAAAAATCGACGCATTTCAGAAAGGTGGGGCATAGAGGAGAAACAATAATGTACAGTATGTGGAAAATAATGTTTTTTTAACCTTAAACCGCATAAACACATTTCATTACACCAAATACACAAAATAATGTTATTTTTAACAACATAATTTGACCCCTTTAATATTAAATGATTACAGAACAGCAGTGCAGGAATTTATGGGGAAGCAGAAAATACTCTTTGCTTAGCAACAGAGCATTGTATTTTCTTTAGGGATTAGTCTCCATTTGAGATCAGTTGAGAAGCCAGCCTAAGGAAATTCTGATACCATAGAAAATAAAATATGAAATGCGGAAATGTGAAATGAGCCTAAAATTGGTAACAATTTTAAGCGTTTTAGTGTAGAAAGAATGTTGCCTTTAGTCTCCTACGTTGTCTTTGAGCAGTCCTTTGGGTCCAATCACCCTCTCAAACAGATGTTTTCCCACATGTGAGTCTACAGCAGACAGTGGGTCATCTAGAAGGTACACGTCTGCAGAGCTGTAGACTGCCATGGCTAGACTCACCCGCTGTTTCTGTCCCCCGCTCAGATTGATGCCCTGTGGTACAGCGTATGAAAGATTCAATGAGCAGTGATTCCCAACCCTGTTCCTGGAGGCACACTAGCACTACATACTCCTGAACGGTTTCTAATCAAATAATTGAACCCATCACTCAAAATCTGAAACAGATGAGTTAGATAAGAGACATGTAAAATGTGTACCGCTGCTGTTCCTCCAGGAACAGGGTTGAGAGAAACACTATCTAGAATGCAGGGTTACTGTCACGGTTTATGGGTTCACTGACTCGTTCTCGCTTTCTCTGTGTGTGTGGGTGTGTCTGTGATTGCTGCTGACTGGTTGATCAGCGCCAGCTGTAGATCATCAGCTCAGCTATTTAATACCTGTGCTATCTGTCCTGTGTTGTCAGATAGTTTGGTGTTCCCGCTGTGTTCCCGGTTGTGTTCAAGTTCCCTGTTCCAGTTTCTTCATCTCCTTAGATTTCTGTTCCAGTTCTCTTGCGGATTTTGAATGTTCCCGGGAGATCCACGGCTGCCCATTTGCGTTCCTGCGCTACTAAGAGTGACTAATATTCTGCACATGCTTTATTTGACTCTTGCCTTTTGTCTTGCTGGGACTCTTCCTAATAAATTGTTATATTCCACATTTGCTACTGAATCCTCCTTTGTATTCATGACAGAACGATCTGACCCTTCAATGGATTCAGTGAATGCATCGGATCTACGGAACTTTTTGTCCAACAACAATGCACGCATGGATCATCAGGAGGAACAGATGTTAGCAACAGGTTGAGCCGTGCAAGCCTTGGTAGCACAGGTGTCCGAGCTCACAACCCAATTTCAACAACTGAGATCGCCCACTGCGCCGCCCCCGCCGCCAGTTCTTCCCACTTCTAGAAACATCGGGCATCAACATGAGCCACGTCTACCCACACCAGAAGCATATGCTGGTGAACCCAATCATTTTAACTAAATGCTCAATGTTCTTTTCTCTGCAGCCTTTGACTTTTTCTACCGAACAGTCTAAGGTGGTCTTAGTGTTGACACTGCTGTCGGGACAGGCAGCTCTGTGGGGAATGGCGGTGTGGGAGAACCAACATCCTTGCTGCTCTTCGTTCCACAAACTCTCGGAGGAGATGAAACGTGTCTTTGATCGCGTGGTAGCGGGTCACGAGGCGGCGCGCATGTTAGCCGATCTACAGCAGGAGAACAGACCCGTTTCGGACTATTCCATCGAGTTCCAGACATTGGCAGCTGAGTGCAAGTGGAACGAGGAGGCGCAGTGGGACATGTTCCTGCATGGGTTGGCTGACCGGATTCAGAAGGAGATTTTCACAGTGGAATTACCCACTGATCTTGATGGACTCATCGAATTAGCTCTTTGGGTAGATGCACGTCTACAGCAATGCGATCAGCGAGGCCACCGCAAGCTAGTGTCGGAACTTCCTGACTGTCAAGTAAAAGGCCAAGCCCGGCAGTAGAGCTGAGGCTACTGTCGGGCGGATTGTCCCTGGAGAAATCCTCGTCCACAACTCTCCTCCCGGTAAGACTGCAATGGGCAGCCAGAGTCCACAACTGCCAGCCCCTGCTGGATTCCAGAGCGGAAGGTAATTTTATGGATTACAACTTGGCACAACACCTTCAGATTCCCATTGTTCCTCTCATCCATAAAATCTCTGTCAATGCACTCAATGGACAGGCTCTTCCTGGCATCAGACATACTACTGGGTCAGTCACCCTCATCACTTCAGGAAATCATATTGAGAAACTCGCACTTCTGCTCACTGAATCTCCGCTGGCTCCTGTCATTCTGGGCCACCCCTGCCTAGTGCATCACAATCCTAGGGTGGACTGAGGCCATAATTCCATCTCGGCGTGGAGTGATCAGTGTTATGCATCCTGTCTTATGTCTGCTTGTTTGTCTGTGTCTTGTTCTTTGTAGCAGAATGAGCCGGTGAACCTGTCTAACGTGCCCAAGGAGTACCTCAACCTGAAGGAAGTGTTCAGTAGGTCCCGGGCTGCTTCTCTTCCTCCACATCATCCCTATGACTGTGCAATAGATCTAGTACCAGGTACGTCTCCGCCTAAGGGCAGGTTATGCTCGCTTTCTGCTCCAGAAAGGGAGGCCATGGAGAAATACATTTCTGATTCTCTAGCAGCCGGGCTCATTTGTCCTTCTCCCGTTGGGGCAGGATTTTTTTTGTGGGGAAGAAGGATGGTTCCCTGTGACCATGCATTGATTACCGAGGGTTGAACAACATCACGGTAAAGAATACTTACCCTTTGCCGTTGATGTCTTCAGCCTTCGAGCGGTTGCAGGGAGCATCTATCTTCACCAAATTGGATTTGCGTAACGCTTATCATTTGGTCCGCATAAGAGAGGTGGATGAGTGGAAAACCGCGTTTAATACCCATAGGGGGCACTTCGAATATCTGGTTATGCCCTTCGGGCTGTCCAACCCCCCTGCGATTTTCCAAGCACTAGTTAATGACGTGCTGAGAAACATGGTCGATCAATTCATACATGTCTACCTGGTTGACATATTGATATTTTCTTCTCTCCAGGAATATGTTCAGCACGTCAGGCGGGTGCTCCAGAGGCTGCTCGAGAATGGGCTTTTTGTCAAGGCGGAGAAATGTGCGTTCCATGCACAGTCAGTTCCATTTTTGGGATACATCATCTCATCCGAGGGAATGCGCATGCATCCCGATAAGGTTAAGGCTGTGGTGGATTGGCCAACCCCAGATTCCCGTAAGGCCCTGCAGAGGTTTCTGGGGTTTGCCAATTTCTATCGGCATTTTATTTGCAATTTCAGCCAACTAGCTACTCCTCTGACTGCCTTGACCTCCACCAGAACAATGTTGAGGTGGTCCAGTGCAGCTGAAGCTGCATTTGCCAACCTCAAGAGCCGCTTTGTTTCAGCTCCTATTCTCATAGCCCCTGATCCCACACATCAGTTTGTGGTGGAGGTCGATGCATCAGAGGTGGGGGTAGGCGCGGTTCTTTCCGAGCGCTCTTCCTCGAACGTAACATTGGTAACAGAGAGCTGCTGGCAGTCAAGTTAGCTTTGGAGGAATGGCATCATTGGTTAGAGGGTTGGGGGGTACCCTTTATCGTCTGGACCGATCATAAGAACATCGAGTATATTTAGATCCGCTAAACGTCTTAACTCCAGGCTCCTCCCAGGCTCAGTGGGCACTTTTTTTCGGTCGTTTTGACTTTTCCCTTTCCTACCATCCGGGTTCCAAGAACATCAAACCCGATGCCTTATCTCGTATTTCTGATCATTCCGAGCGCCCGTCCATTCCCGAGTGTATAATACCTGAGAAACTCGTTGTCTCTACACTCACATGGGAGGTCGAGTCGAAGGTTCGTGCGGCCTTAGAAGGGGTAATGCCTCCGCCCAGGTGCCCACCAGGTCGGTTATTTGTGCCGGAGAGTTTACGGTCCAACGTTATTCGGTGGGGTCATTGTTCCAACGTGTCTTGTCATCCAGGAGTGAATCGTACTAACTTTCTTGTTAAACAGCGATTCTGCTGGCGTTCCATGGCTCGTGACATCCGGGATTTTGTTTTGGCCTGCTCAGTTTGTGCTCGTGACAAGACTTCCAATCGACCCCCGGAGGGGTTACTTCAACTGCTGTCTGTCCCTTCGAGACCCTGGTCCCACATCGTGCTCGATTTTGTCACTGCCCTACCACCCTCCCAGGGCAATACGGTTGTTTTGACCATAGTGCACCGGTTTTAGAAGGTGGCCCATTTCATTCCCTTGCCCAAATTATCCTCTGCCAAGGAGACAGCAGTTACTTTTGTTGATCACGTCTTTCTCATTCATGGCCTCCCGATGGACGTGGTCTCCGACAGGGGACCCCAATTTGTTTCCAAATTTTGGAAGGAGTTTTGTCATTTACTGGGTGTGAGTGTCAGTCTGTGGCAGCGTGCACTAAGGCTCAGGCTCTTAAAACAAGGTCAAGATTTTTGATGCCATAGAAATTTCATAATTCTTGTCACCACTGTGTCAATATCACAAAAAAACTATTACTAGACTAAATAAAATAAAATAAAAAAAACTCATGCTCACTGAAGCCAAGTAAACTTGTAAAAAAAGCGATTAAATAAGGAAAGTAAACTAATTACAAGCAATAGGGAAAAAACTACAGTACAACAAATAAATAAGAAATGCTACATACAAGGAATTAAATGTATAAAAACACTGTATATTATTCACTGTGTAAATTAAATATTTCTTATTAAAGTTACAAAAGTGATTTAGTCAAGAGCAGTAAGAGATTTTCTCACTTTTGTTGTTTTATTAACATGAATGACAGTAGGAATATGCTGTCACTTTAAGTAGAAGGCTACTGTCACTTTAAGAGCTGCCCGGATCCAATATACTGTGACACATTTTCTTGCACATATAGCCAAATGAGTTCCCTTTTGCTGCTGACTGCATTAAAATCACTTGTTTTGAAACCACAATGATTAAAAAAACATATGCAAAAGATAAGTTTTCGTGACCACATAGCAGAGCAATGTCACGTGAGCGTTTAACTGAAATACAGACAATAGTCCAAAATTGACTGACAAATTTCTTCCGGTTAATCGTGTCTACTGGTATATCGCCCCTACCTAGGGTTGCAAAGGGGTGGAAAATTTCTGGTAAATTTCCGTAAACTTTCCAAAAAATCCTGGAAAATGTCCAAGATGTATGGAATGTTTCCGAAATTTACTGGAAATTTTCCACCTTTTTGCAACCCTACCCCTACCACACACTTTACCTTCTCTCCAATCTCAGTTTGATCTCTTCCTCGCAGAAGATCCAGGTCTGGCCCGAGCTCACACGCATCCAACACAAACAGATAATGCTCCTCATCCAGATTAGAGCCGAACAAGATGTTGTCCTTCAGAGTAATGTTCTGAATCCAGGCCTGCTGCGGCACATACGCTACAGACCCCTGAGAGAGAATAAGAGACATGTAACTAACGGCCCAGACAGTACATAAGAGTGACATTATTTGTTCAAGTAGAAGACTGAATCTGAAACTAGGCAAAAACCCTTTTCATAGAGATCTGTTTGATTACTTTGATATTAATGCGACCCCTGAGGCTGTGCAGTTCTCCCAGCAGAGCGGATATCAGCGACGTCTTTCCAGACCCTACAGCCCCAACCACTGCCACCAGACGACCCGGTTTAATGTCCAGAGAGACGCTGAACAATATAATCACTGGTTAGATAGAACACACACACTCATGCAAACACACAGCGAATGACAGCAGTAATACTAAATAACAGTTTTAGTTGCATCTTTTATATACTGTACCAGTGTAGAAATATGTAAGTGAAATGCTGTAGTGAAACATGGCAAATCTCACTTTTTCAGAACTGGTTCTGTGTCTCTTTCCCAGGCATATGTGCCATAAGTCATGCTCATGGCGGCACCTAATTCAGCAAATTATGAGAACACTGACCACTCTCTCAGATTTCACACTACACTACTGTTGTTGCTCTGAAGTGGACTTGAAGTATGTTCTTTGCCACATGTTAAATGACTAGTAACTAGTAACAAAAACTACAAACATTAACGAGTTCATCAAGTAGTGATAGACCAGATGAATTTAGCTATTCTAAAACAATTTGAAATCAGCTCGTCTACAAATCTCATAGAAGTTTGTCAAAAATTAGAAGTTTGTTCTCAAGTTTGTCTAAAAATCTCTTAGGAAATAACAATGAGTTTTTACTGTGGCTGTCATCACGCGTTACCGCCATTGTGTCCAGATCATCACCACTCAGAAATTTCTCGAGTCTTTTCTTAGACACAGTGGTCTAAACAAAGTACAAAGAGTACAAATTTCTAACAACTTCAGTAATAGTTTTTAATATGATTGATTGAAAGGTAGCAATGAAAAGCTTCTATATAAACAACAATATAAATATGAAACAATGTATTTATTCTAATACCTGAACCATGACGGAAATCAGCTCTGGAAGCATGGCGAGTGGTAAGCGCAGTATGTTAAAGAGTGAGATGGAGGTAAAAGCTTTCTCTGCATCCAGGATGTTATCAGGACCCACAGACACAAACACAGCGAAGGTCGCCAGAGACACCTGAAGACAATAAGACATGATATGAGCTTCATCTGCGGCCAGACCTCACAAACAAGCAACAATAGTTTAGTAGTCAATAAAATGACTCCAAAATAAAAATGTTACTGAAATGTGCATTTGAGATATATTTTACTTTTCAAGCATTCAACACACTTTAGTTTTAGTCAAAAATACTAAATGAGATGCAGAATTTTAGACTTAAATCTGCTTCTGAATACTCTTTAGCAACTATTGCACTTAGACTTGTGCCGGTTTTCGGTAATGCGATAGCACTTTTTTAAAACTAAATTTCAATACCGTGATAATACCGTGATAAAAGCATTAGCAATTAATCGCAACATGAAAATTTGATACCGGCATATCCCAACCTGCACTAAACATGTTCAAGAAACAACATTCAAATCATTTCATATATAAAAACTTTGTTATACTCACAATAGCTGGAGCACATGAAAAAATGAAGGTGGAGACCGATGAGAGGTAGGCAAACTTCCTCATCACCTTCAGCTCCTTCTCTCGAATTTCCTGAACCTGAGCCTCAAAAGATGATTCCCAGGCGTAATACTTCAGAACCTACCACACGAGTGATGAAAAAGTGAACAATGTGCAGAGACGCCAACAAACCAAGATTTCGTACTCTCATTTGACTGGACTGAAAATGAAAATATGATATGAAGCATTTTACATTCTCCAAAAAACAAAAAAACAAAAGCTGTACTGGGACGGTACCTTTTTTCGAAAGGTACTAATATGCAGAGCTGGGTAGATTACTTACAAATTGTAATCCATTACTGATTCCAAAATACATGTCAGTAACGTAATCCATTACATTACACATTTTTAGGTAATATAACAAGACTATAATTCGATTGTTTTTGACCTAACTCATTTATCACAATGATTTAAATAGGATAATCTTGTACTATATCGATATAAAAATGCAAAGATTTAGAAAATATATTGCAGTTGTTGTTTTTGACAACATGAAGCGCGTTAAACATTACGTCAAGGTTTCCCAAACTGGATTTGTGAAGGAACTGCAGGGGGTTTGTGAGCTTAATGAAACGCTATTAACTAATTAAATCATAAAAATGTTAAATTAAAATAAATACTTTTAAAATCAATCAAAATAAAACACTATCAAAAATTAAATATTTTATTTGTTTACCTGCATGTCATGTGACCATTAACCAACATCAGAGAACCATGAACATTCAAATGTGATTTATTTTAAAATCTCAGGGGTACTTCAAGTAAATATATCAGGTGAAAGAGGATCAGATGGCAAAAAAAGTTTGTGAATTTGTGCATTTTAATGTGTTCGAAAGACAAAAGCCTTCCAAAGACATAGAAGCACATGGTTAAATAACTTACAGACCCTTATGAAAAAGAAGTTTATTCAAGTGTGCTATTAGTATACGTCTTTTAGACTAAAAAATAGGAAAGTATACTTTGTCTAATTTTATGTACTTCTCAGACATGGGCTTTATTTACTTTACAGATATTATAATACTTTACAGAATTATACTTTGATATTATAATACTTTACAGAATTATACTTAAAATGACATTTAAGTATACTTGACTTATACTTAGAAAAAGTCTAAATATATTTGAGCTATACTTGTGCTCCGAGAATCCGTGTTTTCATTGTTATATGGTAGGGGGCGCTAGTACACATCTTCTGTACAGAATTTCCAAAACACAAGAGAAGAAGAAACTGAAACAACAGATGCAACAGATAATCAGACATAAAACAGCATCAAAACTGTGCAACGTTATGGAATAAAATGTCGACCAATGAAGAGGTAATAATGACTGTCAAGCTTTGGGGTGTTGATCGACTCCATCTACGTTTTGATTATCATTCTGAATCCAATTCATAATCATTTTTCAGCTTTATGTTCAAAATCTTGTTTATTTCTTTATTTTTTTTTATTTATAAAACTTACCCACAT
>NW_015548218.1:1212-1911 GCF_001515605.1 Sinocyclocheilus anshuiensis | reverse complement strand
TTTACAAGCAGATACCCTGTTCTTTTGATGTTTTGTATGTTCAGATATTCATGTAACAAAATATATACAAATGAATCCCTAAATAGGGACATAATAGTATACTTAAAGTATGATGTAAAGTTCACTTAAAGAAAACTTACGAGTATACTTGCAGTATAAAACTACTAAACTAGTAGTCTACTGAGACTATACTTCAAAGTGTACTAAAAATGCTAAACGTATTTAATTAGTAAACTATCAGTATACCTATAAGTTCAATTTTAGTATAGTTGCAGTACAAATTTAAAACATAGATGTAAAGTAGTTGTTGTAAGGAATTTAACTCATTTAATTTTATAAGGGAATTCATTAATTTTATTTCTAGCTCAGGTTTTGAGAGGAATCGAATCTGAAAATTCGAGGTCAAGATTTGAAGTCAACCTGATTAGAACTGATTTCAAATTTGATAGTTTACACTTTATTAACGGTCGTCTAGTGAGACGTTAACCTCAGTATATTTTAACAATTTGAATATTTGTATTTTCCCTGGCCACGGGTTAATACATGCTTTGATAAGTTATAAGCTACAAGCTACGTAACGTGATCTTGGCAGAGTTTTAACTTTACAAAATTTCACAACACCAGACAACACTTCTTTATAAATGAAACAAGAATTTATTGGCTATTCTAGATTACATTAAACTAAGCTAAAACACACAC
>NW_015548218.1:0-1074 GCF_001515605.1 Sinocyclocheilus anshuiensis | reverse complement strand
AAGTGCCCAAAGTTCTAACTCGTTTTCCACGAGTTCTTTTAAATTCAACCTGAGAGATTCACAAAGCAGAGATTTGTCTTACGTTTACTGCTTAATTATCAATTCATCAGCGCCAGTTCAGCAGATAGAAGATTTTGTTCGTTACTTGCGTTTTGCTGACGAACTTCCTGGTTGGCTGCTTGAGTGAATCCCAGGGCTGCGGAGTGGCTGCTGACGCGGCGTCTGGATGACGTAGTTTCTGGGGATGCCTTCCTGATGAATGGGGTTTCCTGGTGACGCAGAGGCTCTGGTAGTTCTTCTGAAAGAGTCTGAGTTTGCAAGACTCTAGGCTTTTGAAGATCTCTGGCAGTCACGAAGTTTCAACTGAAGTGTTTGAGTTCTGGAGTCTCGCTTGCGTGATGTTACAGTATGTGAGCGCTTTGTAGCGCGGTCACCAAGGCGAAAAGCCACAGGTCTAGAGAGAGAGAGAGAGCAAGCGAGCAAGCCACGAGGGCTTTGTGTCCATTTTTAAGCAGGCTGATTTTGGTCCGCCCCACGACGCGATCTTCCAATCGACTTGTTGCAAGGCTTAGCCACACCCTGTGTGGTTACCTTCTCGTGCATAAATTAACATGCTGTTCAAGACATCACGTGGGGGAAATGTCTCTGCACAAGCTTTCATTCAAGCTCAAACAACAGGTATTTTGCATACACAGTAATCGTAATAACTAAAAAGAATAGTTATAAGGCAGAGATTAAGATATCATGGTTTCAATAAACACATCAAACAGAAAGCATATTATTTGGGAGTATATTGCTCTGATACTTTAAATGATTTTAAATTATTGTCTTTTACAATCGTCATGCAAGGTTCTGTTTCTTTTGTTGTAAGAAAAGAACGCGGGTCCGTTGGGTTTTAGAAAGGGGCAGGAAGCAGATGTTCAGTGGGTCATGTGATGGTCACGTATATATCCCGTGTTTGCAGGCCTGAGGGCATCAGTTAATTTACTCATCCTTTTCCTGCTAGATATACTAGTTCCATTAATTGGTGATCACAAGACATCACGAGGTATCTATAGGTTATAGTCCTGATAC
>NW_015548217.1:5277624-5282214 GCF_001515605.1 Sinocyclocheilus anshuiensis | reverse complement strand
AGTTCGTCCGTTTTGTTGGGTAGAGAGTGGAGGTTCGCCAGATGGTTGCTCGGCAACAGCGTTCTGAATCCGCGTTGTCTGAGCTTGTCGAGCGTGCCGGCTTGCTTCCCCCGTCTGCGCGTCCTGAAGCGCTTGATCAGCGCCACAGCTCCCCTGACTACAATCACAGTATTGATTCTGGAGACAGTCACACATCTGGACAATTTGAGTTTGCTGTGAATAGATGGCACGCATCTTCTAGGCATCATGTCTATTGTCTCTATTAAATGAAAAATGTATACCCATCAAAAACAGATCCAGACGATTTAGTCTCTCTGGCCTTCCAAACAACCCCAGTTTGCACTCTGGTGTTATTCTAGAGAACGCAGATGTTTCAAGCCAGAAGATTACTCATCATGTCAGTGATTCTCCTCTAACTCCCAGCATTTGCAGTAGCTCAGCACAGCACAGCACAGCTTGCCAGGATGATAAACACAAGAAATGACTCGCCACTAAAGGTATTACCTTGTGAAAAAACCAAGTGCCATCTCACCAATCTAATCCAAATATCTTGTGGCGCTTAACCTTTGAAGAATAACGTGTGAAAGAAGCAGGTGGTGAATGAAAAATAGAGAGGGTGGCGTTCTCAAGCCACAAAAAATCTTGAAACTGTCAGTGGATGGTGAAAGAACTAAAGTGCTGCTGTTGGTTTATGGTTTGAGGTCACTAGTCTGGGGAATGAGACCATCTGCAGCGATAAAACCTATGGAAGCCCGTTTCCGCCACTGAATAAAAAATAAAAGAGGTAATTGCGACTTTTAGTGGCGGAAACGGGCTTCCATAGAAACCTGATCACTCAAGACTTAAAAAAAAAAACAGGAAATCACAGCAGAAACAACTGATACCATTTAATTTCACATGACCCTCTTGACTGCAGTATTGTGCTGCTCTTTAGAGTCCTGGTTCAAACAGAATGATACTCCTACACTGCTTGACATATAATTAGGGTTTTGACATTGTGTAGTATAAAGATGCATGACTAATTTGCCTTAGTTTTGAGGGACAGTTTTGCATGCATGTTCAACCTCAGTATAGTCAGTTAGGCTTTTTATGTCATGGCATTCTCTTTTTTATCATTCATAATGCATCATACATCATTCACTCCCATTCAAAATGTCTTTACTTTTGTACTGTTTGCACAAGAATGTACATTTTCAAAACTGATCTCATACTTTCATTACAGTTGTACAAGAATTGCATTGGCAACAAAAAATTATGACTGTCACTGGACAGATACGGTTACAAACTTTTTCTCATTTGTTTATGACAAGTGTAGCCTGTTTGCTGAAACAAACTGTAGCCATTGACTTCTGGTTACCAGCATTCTTCAAAATGTCTTCTTTTGTGCTCAACAGAAGAAAAAAAGAAACTCATACAGGTTTGGAACAACTTGAATGATGACAGAATTTCCATACTTTTCATTCACTATCCCTTTAATGATATGGAGATATGGACAAAAAATCTTGTTATATGGTTTCTATGAATACTCAATTCATTGTGCTCACCTTGATTAATTCTCCCTCAGTCTGATTGTTATTCATGTAGACCTTAATTATACTACTTCACTAAATCAATAATATGCTTTGCATATTAGGAATGAGATTTGCTTTGTCAAACTCTGTGTATTTCTAGACAAGAGTTTCCTTCTTACGTTGGCTATAGATAAGATTTAAAATACAACATCTGATTTTGTTCTTGTGTGAAACTGAAATGATGATTTAAAAAAAAAACACCCAAATATGGTGAAAAAATCCGTTTATTTTATTTTTTCACATATATGATTCACATTATATGCATTTTAGTTGTTAAAATTGTTTAACAACAGTTCATATGCAGATATATGATCTATGCAACATAGTACAGAATAACAATACAATATTCATATTACAGACAAGAACATGTTGCAGATGTATGTGTTATTTCAGAAACACGTTGTCAGTCACTGCACTATATTATGACCAAAGTTACAACATTGTCTTCTAGCACCGGCTATACAGACTGTCATGTTCCTCACAAAATTACATTTTTAGATCCATTTCTGCAACAGAAATTGATATGAGCCAAGTTGTCATGTGCAATATGCCCATGAAATTGTTTGTAGTTCAGGTAAATCACATTTCTGACACTGACATTTAAAATCAAATTGTCAATATCTTGCAATAAACTGCAAATAGAGAGTTTCCTATTATAAAGCTTCTCAAAATCCAGTGCAGATAAATTGCTTTGTGAAGGTTTTCTATTTATAGAATTCAAGTGTTTTAATTATAAAATAAAAAATCTTTCAGCAAAAACTCATTTTCCATTTTACCAGTAATTATCTTTTTAAACAAATGAGTAATAAGGTTAAATGTAACTAAAAATAAATATTTACAGCATTTATTTTTTTGTTAATGTTAATTTATGCAAATTTTAACATCATTGTGCATATTTTAACACTAATTTATTTATTATGAATAACATAATAAACAGTTGTAAATATTTATGTTTATAAATTGCTATTATTAAAAAATGAAATTGTTGTTCATTGTTTTTTTTTGTTTTTTTTACGGTTCCTAATTCATAAAATGAATGTTAATAAATTGAAACTTAAGAGCTTTTATTTTTGAGCACAGACCTGTTCTTGCACTCTAAGAAATTTCTGTTAAAACACTGCATTAATACAGCCGTTTCACCTGTTTTGAAAATGTAAAAATGTCTTTGGAGCAAATTACAAGTACCTTTTCCATTTTTCTACATTTTTTTCTTACAGTACACAATTGAAACCTTTTCATAAGATTTTACCTTAGTCCCTCAGGAAAATGCAGGAAATTGCATCAAACAAGTTTAAAGAAGTCATTTAGCTAGTGATAAAAACACTATTCGTCAAGCATGACCGTTTTATTATTAATAACAGCAGAACACAATAAGACAGCAATTGAAACATCTAAGAAAAATAATCTCTGTGACCATTATTGTGCTTACTGAGTGGGGGACAAACTGCACCGCTGCTTGTTGCGTCAGTGTTGAATATTGTCAAATAAATGTGCTTGCAAGATGGTGACGTTCAAATCACATCATTTGCCTTCCTATCGACCTTACTCAAGCAATGTTCTTCTAGTGTCTGATATAATGAGCAAATCATTATTAGTTTTCTTATTAGTCATGCTGTAGGTTGGAGCTGACATGTCAGCATGATGTGAATGAGTGAATTAAAACACTTTGACAGCAGGCCTGTTATGTAAGTCTGTTCATCTGTGCTGCTTAGTGGATTGGAACACTATGTGTTAGTTTTGAGGTGTGTGAAGAAGAAATTATTTTTCTTCTTTTTCCCCTGTTCAAAAATATTACCAGTTGCAAAGGCAATTAAGGCAAATGTACATTCATTTTTTAAATTCATAATATATAAAATGTAACATTATAATAACTGTAACGTGGCACCTTATTGCTTTAATAAACGGTGGCAACAGCGATATGATAAAAGACAAATGTTCAATAGATAATTACATTTATTCATAATGAACGATTCTTCTGCCAAAAGATAGCTCATTAGCCTCCAACTGGGGCTGTTTATAGCAATGGCTTCGAACATGACTAATGAAATCAGATTTTATACACAAAACTATTCATTTGATAATGTTTTCATATTTTATAAGTAGCTCCTTTAAATGTGCTGGAAATATATCTGCAAAACTACTGTAAAAAGGCAAAACAAGCAGCTGACTGGACTGATTTGATGACTTAATATTGATTCAGCCCTATAAACCGACAATTTAGTCAATAACAAAGCCAGTTAATTTAGATGCTACCACTAACTGCTAAGCATAATTGATTTAAAGACAGCTGCCTTAAGTTTGTTAATCTGAAAATATATATGAATCAATGTGGATGGGTATGACATCTGGGGGACTACATGTGCTCATGACAGAAAATATATTTTCAGTAACGCAGACAGATGTGACAAAGAGAAAGAGAGATTACTGTGTGTGTGTTGTGTATGTGTGTGTGTGTGTCTGTGAGAGAGAGAGAGAGAGAGAGAGAGAGAGAGAGTATGTGCATGCCTCTGTGTGTGTCTATTATTCTTCCTGTGTCGTGTCTGTTTGCCTTTAATGGAGGTGTGGAGCAGTAATACACACTCACACATACATACACACATTTACTGAATTAGGACATTTAATTTACTTTAATTGTATTTATACAAAGCTAAATATATAGATTTATCTTTCCTAAAATATTTTGTGCATATTTAAAAACTATATATTTTTAAATAAATTATTTTTAAAAGTTTGGTTCCAAAACGCTATAAATCCATTTTGATTAATTTGAGTAAAAATTTGTTTTCTTTACCAAGAAAGTGGCAAGATGAAAACCACTATTTTCTGTTTCAAACTTTCACATAGCATCTTTAGGTTATAATAACATTCAAAATTCAAATCCAGATATTGATTTTCAAAGATTTATTATAAAACTTTATTATTTTTTTTCCCAATAAATCCAAAATCCATTGAATCAATATAAAAGTTATTTTTCATATTGAAACTGTTGAAAATACACCACATGGTTAATAAACATATA
>NW_015548217.1:5229721-5277362 GCF_001515605.1 Sinocyclocheilus anshuiensis | reverse complement strand
TTTCCCTTACATTCAACTTCCAAAAGTGCATTCATCTTTGCCATGTTACATTCCTTTAGTTGACTAGTGCTATACGATGTATTAACAAAAACATTAATGGAATAAATAAAAACACTTTCACTGACAAGCTACGCAATATCGCGTTCATAATCGAATGCGACTCCTCTGCGATTATGAACGCGATATAGCAGTGATCTACGGCTCTGTGTATTAAATGCCGCTCCATCTGAAAGCACGTGATGGAGATTTACTATTAATCACTAGATGCGCATGAAATTCTCATGCGATTTACGGTGCAGCCCTAAGTTTGTTTGTTGATCACAAAGTACAAAATAGATGAGGAAAACTAGGATGCCAGGTGTAGTGTGTGTGTGTGTGTGTGTGTGTGTGTGTGTGTGTGTGTGTGAAATGTGAGGTAAAGTATGCATAAGGTATATCCAAGTAGGTCTATTTATGATAGATAGATAGATAGATTTGGAGAAATTTTCTTCAGTGAATCATTGCTCTTTTATTATATTCCTGAGGGTGGGGGCGTTATGGAGATCCTCAAGAAGCGGATGGTCAGATGAAATGGCACACAGAGGAAACATGAACACCTCGAGCATTTACAGCACATTCGGACGCTTCTTCCCAAACAACTTTTCTCTTTGGGAGCATCTCCAGAAGAACTGGACCACGCGTGATTTGACGCCTTTCTCCATCGACTTTCTGTTCGCGGGTCATGAACCGGACACTATAGTTTTAATGGTGATGTATGTGATATCTTTCGTGACAGGCCTGGTGGGGAATATCATGGCTCTGTGGGTCCTGACGCGCCGGAGGAATCGCTTGTCTGGAGCTTCAGCCACCAGGAGACTCCTGGTCAACCTGGCGGTCTGCGACATGATGGTGGTGTGTGTCTGCATGCCGGTTAACTTAGGACATCAGGTGTATAACGCCTGGGTGTTTGGAGAATTTCTCTGTCGAGCTGTGCCGTTCGTTCAGGCGGTGTCAGTCTCTGCGAGCGTTCTGAGTCTGGCCGTGATCAGTTTGAACAGATACTACAGCGTCCACAGTCCACTGCACGCCAGGTCTTTCTTCACGGCCAGCAGAATGATATGCATGATAGCTGTGGTGTGGGTCGTGTCTTCTGCGTTATGTTTGCCGTTATTTTTCATGAACACAACTAAGACGCTTTCCCTTCTAGACGGGCTGCACACCGTGACGGTGTGCGTGGAAAGCTGGTCTAAAGTCAAACTGCGCCAGGGTTACAACTTTTTACTCTTCTGCGCGTTGTATGGCTTCCCGGTGGTCTTTAACCTAATAATTTGCTTCCTGACCGGTTGGAAACTGAGTAGAGGAGGCACAGCATCAATATCAGATCCCAACCAGCTTGCTCTGACCTCTTCGACATCGCGCCAGAAAACGCGCAAGAGGATCGCCAAAATGGTCTTCGCGCTCGTGCTGCTCTTCACTTTCTCCTGGCTGCCACTCTACGCCGTGGACATCTGGATCGATTCCAACATCCCCAGCTCTCCTGATCGAAACGACGAGCTGAGCAACGTTGAGCATCATTGGATTCTCCGGAGCAGACCCTTTGCGCAATGGCTGGGTCTCACCAACTCGTCCCTCAATCCCCTCTGCTACTGTTTTGTTGGAAACTTGTACAGATCGGCCAAAAGGTTCAGAGAAAGCTACAGAGAGAAGATGTCTTCGGTCTTGAGTCTGACCAATAAATCTTCAATTAGAAATTCCGCGTCTAAAATCCAGCCGCGCAACTCTGGCTCATCCAGGAGATTTGCGTCGGAAACAAGGAGCTACACTGTTTTCAAGCTGACCAGAAGTAAAAGCGTGTCTTCGACGACCGTGTGTGAGAGTATTTGACTTGGGGAGCATGAGAACGTACAGACAGACTACAAACAAAGATGGAAATGTTAATAGGGTGATGCTTTATAAGTAACTTTCATTGACAAGTCATTATCAAACATCACATGCTGCTTAATAGAGTAGTAATTCATGTACATTTCAGTCTAAATATATATTTTTTAAAGATTCTTTGTGACACAATAACATGCTTCTATGTTGCTTCTATTTATTATTTGCTTTTTTATAATTAAAGACATTTTTCATTACAAATATTTCCAGAATAATTTGAAGAGTATTTGGCATGTCTCCTTTTTTCCAGTGTGGACGTAGACTTATAATGCATAATGTAATATTGTTAATCAATTAAAGAGGTTTTAAAAAGTTATTAATCAAAGTTATTAAGTATTAATGTAAATTTATCTTGGCTATTTTGTTGTTTTCTTTTGTTATTATTTTCAGTTAAATAAATGAATACCAGACTTGTTCTGAAATCCTATGAGTGAAAAATTGTGGTCCGATTTATGGGGACAAGCCCAGAGCGTGTGGCTCAAGTCAAGATTAATGGTACCGCTGAGAGGCTTTAGTCCTGATGTGTGGTTGTCTGTTATTCCCACCAATTTTCCTCGGCAGAAATCTGAAGAGCTCTAAATAATAAATATTCCTACTGCTATACATTATGACTGTATCACCGCACCATGTTTACAGTCTTTCTGTAAACTGAAGTTATAAGAAAATTACAAATGTAATAACAAATTAGAGTTATATAAAAACATAATGCTTTTGTTCCAGTGTTTGCGGTCACTCAATGTTGGAGATTAATATATTTATTCTAGGTAATTTCCTTATTCTACTAGCGTGACTAATACAGATGATAATTGGTTGTCTCTAAGATTGAGCACAGATGTACACTCTCTCAGTGAATAGTAACCCTGTGATTTTGAAAAACACATTTCCACAATTTTCTGTGCAATGAAATTAATTTCACATTAATCTGGACAAATGGCATTCTAAGATTATCCTCAAGTGCAAAAGATTTTCTGTGATCTGTACAAGCATGCTGGCTATATTTCAGAAACTATAATTATGCCAGCTTCGCTTCATTAACTGAAAATTGACTGTGCATAATTTGCTTAGAAATGAATGCAGGCAAGATACATCAGCATAGAGATACATTGCAAATGAGTGCTGATTATTGTAAATGTGACATAAGCATCACTTCAGATGCTGATACTATTATAAATATCCAAATAAGCTGTGTAATGCTCTGCATTTGACTCATTTTATTGAGATAAAGATAGTATTTAATTTTCAATCCGTAGTGTTGCCACCACTTAAGCTTAAATGTGCACACATCGATAACATGATATGTATAATAGTCTCTCTTAATATTCTGCTTAAATGTTTAACATTGCATTCGTATAATGTGTTGTCTCATTTTTGATAGAACAGTTAAAATTTCAAAGCTCATCCGAAGCACAGCAAAACTAGCTCTTTTTTTCTCTCACAAGCGTGCTGAATAGCCCTAATGCATTACCATCATTTACATTTTTTACTGTTTATAGCAAGGAAAATAGAGTGACTAAGGCCTCTATTTTGCTTTAAAAGATCTCAAGAGTGTCCTTTGATTACATTTATTTAAACTGAATGTCTAGCACAAATGGGCTCCTGTCGGTCACTGAAAACAAATGAGTGCCATAATGGATGTAGTGCCTCTGTTAATAACCTCAGGGAGCTTGTGCCGTCAACAATTCAATCTTGTTTCAAAACAAAAGGAACGTCGGTGACCAAAGCATGTCATCTGGTGTGGCTTTAAAAGCGTAATTTAAAGTCTATTAAAGCAATTACTGCAGCTTAATAATTCACACCTGATGTAGTGAATAATTGCCACAATATTTAATATTTTAGGCTGTTCATGTTCATAGGCAGTCTATGAATGATCCGAAATTTCCTGCAATAACCACAGTCATTGTTATTCAGTGTGGGTGTTCATTTACTACCACATTCTGCTTTGTATTTTGAGGATGGAGGAGAAACCTGTGAGCATACTCAATAAATTATAGTTTGCTTTTTCATCAGACTTTGGTTGCAGTTACTCTTTCTCTCTCATCTGGACATCTAAAGCTATCCATCTGTAAAACAAGAAATGGGCTTCTTACCTTGTATCTCTTCAGTCCAGCTGCTGAGGCTAATTGAATGTGTCAGTCCACCCAGTGGGTTCTCTTCAAAGGTCCTTTTTATATTCGATCAGATTAATTGTCCACCTAAAATGGAATGAAAGGTTTGTAGGAAAGATTCTGTATGAAGATCTTCAAAAACAACATGAAAGGCTTTTGAACCCTCTTTATTTAATCTGTCATTAATTAATATAGCAACCAGCTAAAGGGCAATATAGGGTACAACAACACTAAAGGAATAGTTTGCCCAAAACATGGGATCCATCATTAAAACTATAGTGTCCGGTTCATGACCTGCGAACAGAAAGTCGATGGAGAAAGGCGTCAAAAATGAACATTTGCTGGAAATTTATTTACCCTCAGGCCATCCAAGATATAGATGAGTATGTTTCTTCATCACAACAGATTTGGAAAAATTTTGTACTACATCAATTGCTCTTCAGTGGATCCTCTGCAGTGAATGGGTGCCGTCAGAGAGTTCAAAAAGCTGATAAAAACATCACAATATTCCACAAGTAATCCACGCGACTCCAGTGCATCAAGTAATATCTTGTGAAGTGAAAAGCTAAGAAACAAGTCTATCAACTTTAAAACACCATGCACTTCTGGTTAAAAGTCAATTGTCTATAATAACGTTTCATCCAGTGAAAAAGTCCTTCCACTGTTGTCCTCTCACATCAAAATCCACCAAAATATTTGTTTAGAACTCTTTTAGACTGTTTATGCTTGTAAACAGCACTTGTTCTGTGCATATTTCTCATCTGATTCAGATGAGACAACTTTCTCACTGGAGAAAGCAATGTGGACAGAGGACTTGTTTGAAGTTAAGTTTTAATGATGGATTTGTTTATTACAAACACACCATTTTTCACTTCATGAGACGTTAATAGATGTACTGGAGGCATGTGGCTTACTTGAGGCTTATTGTGATGTTTTTATCAGCTGTTTGGACTCTCATTCTGACAGCACCCATCCACTGCAGTGGATCCATTGGTGAGTCAATGGATCCATTGTGATGCAATGCTACATTGATGCAATGCTACATTTCTCCAAATCTGTTCCAATAAAGAAACAAACTCATCTACATTTGGGTGGCTTAAATGTTAGTAAGTTTTCAGCACAATTCATCTACACTGCACAAATCATGTTTGGGTGAACTTTTCCTTTAAGGAAAGGGTGCCTGAAGTGTATGATCAATTATATATATATATATATATATATATATATACACACACAGAATTTTAAGCAAAACAATTGTGTGAAGAGAAATAATAATTGAAATAGAAATAGGATCAGAAATAATAAATATTTTTTGTTTTTATGTTACATATGGGAATATAAAGGTGTAAAAAGGCTATTGTGATAGGGTCAAAAGTGGTATGAAAAAATATGCAAATATATACAACAGTATATTTTTTTGAGAAAAAAATTAACTCATGAGAATTCATGAGAGCATTTTGACCCGTGAGAGGGTCTTTTCAAGGAGTCCCTTTAGCAGCCCAAGATCAAGGGGCTTTTTACTCTAAATAATATCCTTTCACGTATTACGTATTGTTGATTTAAAAATCATAAACAAGTCTAACGTCTTAAAATATCTATGATATTTTCTGGGATTCTCATCAGCTATGAATCTGCCACATGTAAAAAACAGTAATTAATTGCTAATGTCTTATTTTATTGCATGCAGTGACTTTAAGGATCAGGTCAGTTTTAGAACATAGTGACAGACAGACAGCTGTTTATGAAAATGTGGTGGTGTTTTTTGCTGTCATTTGTTGTCAGTGCTTGTCTGTTTCAATACCAAAGCTATAGTAACAACAGACTGCATTTTGATCTCTTTGTCCCCACACAAACTTTGCCCATTTTGAAAGTCACAGTGTGTTTCCTCTATTCTATCATTTATTTTCGTTTCCATTTTCTGGATCTATCCAGGATAATTGCACAGCATTATTACAACAATCACAAAATGGGAAACGGTGTCTAAACATGGGACTTAAGAGAAATTAAGTCAAAAAAGAGGAGCATAGTTTATGATAATTTAACCTGAGAGTTGTAATCAACCATAACAGAGCTGGAATCATTTGCAAAGAGCTGCACAGAAGCAGGAGAATGAGGTTTATGACACAAAGGAGTAGATTTGCATATAAATGTGAGTTTAATAGTAAAAGTCATGCACATTATCATAATTGCACATGATTATTTTGTGCAGTGTTTATTCAATTTTACAGTGATTATGTTATTATGCCTTTGCCTGCTGAATATATTACAAGTTAGCTTTATTTTTGACCTGAATACTTCACTTCGTTTTATACTTTAAAGGTTCACAAAGTTTATTTTGCCAAGAAATTAATTCCCAGAAATACTGAGCTCCCGCCATATACCTGTTTGCCATTGTTTGACCCTGCCTGTTTACCACTTCTCTTTAATAAAGCCTGCAGATGGATCCACACGTCTCACGTCTCGTCAGCCCCGTTACAGCTCTGTTCCCACTGAAATGATTTTTAATACAAATGAATGATTCTTTCATTAGTGCAATAATTTCTTCCGCGTTCTAATTTTAGAACAAATAGGGTCCGTAATGTGTCAGGCCATCTAAAGAACTAGCACAATAAAACATTCACTGCCTCCTCTCAATAGTGAGAAGCTGATATGAAACTGTATATATTTCAAATCTGAAATGGAATGACTCAGACTCATGAATTTACTCATCAATGAAGCAGAAACAGATGAATGCTATACAGCATTGCAAACGCCGCAGTCATGGTCCAGTGTCAGAGACATTTGAATTTGTAATGTGTTTTTTTCTGTAGCATACAATATGTTTGGCATCCTGGATTCACAGTCAGTGCAATAGAAGGGTAAAGATGAGTGGGTCATTGATGGGGGCACATTTCATTTTGTTGGCTTGGTAAATGAAATGATGGGGATTTTTTTAAATAGAGGGCAAAACTCTTGTTTTCGTTGAATTCGTGCTCTTGAGGCATTTTAAGACACAGAAGCAATTTCAGCTGTCAGTCTTACTATATACCCTTGTGAAAAAGACTGTACCATACTTTGAGAAAGAATACTTATTATGGAAATAATACACTTTAACAGAATTAAAAGTAATGTTTTCAGACACTTGACTACATGTACATCGCATTAAATGGAATGTGTTATCATTTACATTTATATTAAGTGTAATTCGTTTTAGAAATTAGAACTTTAGAGTGCTTTTTTTGACCCACTTAAGTAGAACTTTAGTACATCTTTATATGTAATTTCATAATTCTACTATCTTTGAGATATAAATATATTAACTTAAAAATATACTTTGCAGAATGTCATTTCAAGATGTATGTCATATATGTATGTCATATACACATTTGTAATGATGAAATTGCAGTTTAGTACAGTTAAAATATATCGATATAATTATACAATTTATAAAAATATAACTTTAAATGTAATATTGAATAATATAGACTATTACAGTTAAAATTATAATTAAATATATGTGTGAACTTCAAACAGTTGCTGGTAGCCTTTGACTTCCATAGCATTGGAAAAATATTGTTTGGTTACCAACATCCTTCAAAATATCTTCTTTTGTGTTCAACAGAATAAAAAAAGTCACAGGTCTGAAACTACTTGAGGGTGGGTAAATGATGACAGAATTTTATTTTTTCGGTGAACTATCCCTTTAAGTACATTTTGTCACAGTCTTCAGCTGGTGTGCCCAGGATGGCCACCAGCGGACACTGTGTGTTTGTGTAAGCATATGGGTTGTGTCTTGTTTGTTTGGTGCCATGTGCTTTCTCCTGTCGAATGTCTGACCCCGCCCATCTTGTTACCTCATTATTGTTACAGTTATTCCACCTGTGTCTCCCTCATTACTTGCCCTACTTAGTCTCCCTGTGTTTGTAGTTCTGTGCTGTTTTGTTATTTGTCGTATGTGGTCAGATGTGTCTGTGTGCTCCTTGTTCTGACCGTCCTGCCTGGTTTTCTCCTCGGGGTAGGTTTTTTTTTTTGGGTTATTTTTGTTATTAATAAAGAGCCCATTTACTGTATCTTTGAGTCCTCGCCTCATCTCTTCACACGGACCGTGACAGAACGAAGCAGCATTGACATGAGGACTCAGCGGAGAATGGGCTCACACGATCTACCAGCCTCCACTGCCAACAGCCCCCTTTACCAACACATTCTCCAGGTAACTGCCTTCAGCTCCCTCCGTCAACAAGGAACTAACATGAGGGAGTTTGCCCTGGTGTTTAGGAGTGCTGTGGAAGGGCTGGGCTACAATGACTCTGCTCTGAAAGACTTGTTTAACATTGCTCTAGATAAGCCCATTAGTCATTGGAGGATGTTAGGTTCTGAACATTTGTGCTTTGACAGGTTTGTGGAGTTTCTCGTCCGCAGTGGGAGGGAGCCAGCACTGCAACAAGTGGTGCCTGATCACAACATGGCTGCCACTCAAGAGACCATCTCGTCATGGCCGCCGCTCCAGAGCCTCTTCACAAGATGGCCACCATGCCAGAGTCTCCTGCCGTCACAAGTGCCATGCCGGAGGCTTCAGCCGTCATGGATCCCATGTCAGTGTTCCCAGGTATCATGAATGTGCCGCATGAAGCCATTGAAGTGGGCCCAAGGCTTTCAAGACTGGCTTCTAGTTTGGCGGACCCACCCCTGATGTCAGTGTGAGCAGCTGGCATCTCTGTTGTGGTAACTAGTCCGGTGGTCCTGGAGGACCTAACTCTGGGGGTCCCAAGTCTGGTGGTCCTGGATGACCTGACTCTGGTGGTCCCAAGTCCGGTGGTCCCAGAAGCCCCTGAGCCAGCTGCTCCAAAACAGATTGCCACAGAACAGCCCCCTCACTTCTGCTGCCACGAAGGCCGTCACTGAGCAGCCCGCTCTCCTTGTTTCCTCCATGGAGGCTGCCACAGAGCTGCTCGCTCTCACTGCTGTTGCCAACGAGGCTGTCACTGAGCAACCCACTCTCCTTGTCTCTGTCACAGAGGCTGCTACAGACCTGCCTGATTTCGCTGCTGCTGCCATAGTCAAGAAGGCTGTCTTAGCTTTTCACCTCATGACTGTTCTGCATGCATGGGCTGCTTCAGAGCCAGCCCCAGTCCGGGAACCTTCAGAGCCCACTCCAGAGCCTGCTCCAGTCCGGGAGCCTTCAGAGCCCACTCCAGAGCCTGCTCCATTCCATGAGCCTTCAGAGCCTGCTCCAGTTCCTCCTGAGGTGGTGGCTTCTGCTACAGAACCTCCTGAGGCGGGGGCATCCACTTCAGCTCCTCTCAAGTGGTGGTTCTCCTCTCCATCTGCTCCACCCTGGTGGGCAGTGCTCTGCCTTGGCCTCCCGCTCTGCCGGCCCCACCTTGGCCTCTCATTCTGCCACAGTCTCCAGGCCCTCCTTCGCTCCACGGGCCTGGCCCACCATCCCTCCTGGACTCTTGTTTTGTGCCTCGGACTGTGGAACGTCTGGAATCTGCTCCTTCGAGACGGGGGGTTCTGTCACTGTCTTCAGCTGGTGTGCCCAGGATGGCCACCAGAGGACACTGTGCTTGTGTAAGCACATGGCTTGTGTCGTGTTGGTTTGGTGCCATGTGCTTTCTCCTGTAGATTGTCTGACCCCGCCCATCTTGTTACCTCATTATGGTTTAAGTTATTCCACCTGTGTCTCCCTCATTACCTGCCCTACTTAGTCTCCCTGTGTTTGCAGTCCTGTGCGGTTTCGTTTTGTCGGCTGTTTGTGTGCTCCTTGTTCTGGCCTTCCTGCCTGTTTTCCCCCTCGGGGTAGCTTGTTTTTTTTAATCATTAATAAAGAGCCCATTTACTGCATCTGAGTCCTCACCTCATCTCTCCACATGGACCGTAACATTTAAGTGGCCTTTTATTTAATTGATATGATACCTGCAACTACGTTTTTCTAAAGAATGATTGGTGGTAGTAGTAAATTCAAAAGGAATTGAAAAAAAGTAATACACACTTCATAGAAATTTAACTTTTTTATATATATATTTTATATTTATTTAAAGTCCATATGTTGGGTGTACCATATCTGCTCATATGAGCTGTACCATAATACTGCCCTGTGTAAGGTTTTAGCAAAAATACTAACAAGAGAAGGAAAATGGTTTTTATTCTCTCATGCGGTGAAAAGAAAATGTAATGATACTGGTGAATTATATTTTACATTACAGTACTTTGTGTGACCGGGTGTGTGTGAGTTTCCATATGTTTTTCAGGAGAGGCAACAGAAGTATAGCTTCTCTGGTTTGTAGCCTAAATCCTCAAGGCTGCAGCTTTGGAAGTCTTTGCCCATCTGTGGAGAATTTGATGTCCTTTTAATACCGCTGTCAGGCACACGGAGCCTAGGCCAAGATGGGGAAAAGACTCCCAAAACGCTAGTCTCCATAACACACCACATGACTAGCAAATCAGGAAGTATTCTCAAATATATCATCTCACTGTATAGTTTTTTTTTTTTTGGATGAGCAAGGCAAGCCAGAAATGACCATCTGAGGAAGGTAAACAATGTTGATAAAATTTAATTTAAAGTTCTGTTACTGGTAGCCTAGCCTACCTGGAGACATTATTTTGGTTTATATAGTAGTATAAACTACCCACAGTTTCCTAGTATCATCAATTTTAGGATGCTCTGTCCAAAAAGAAGAAAAAACTTTGGGTGACGAGAGCCAGTAAACTGCAAGTAATTTTAGAAACAACGCAGGTGCAAAAATAATTAATATAAATTATTTAGGGAAATAAACATTTAATATGGAAGAAGTCCACTAGGTGGCGGTATTGCCCTAAATGTTTGCTCACATTTCAACATATTTCAAATCAGCAATAAAAGCCTTTGTTTCTGACCCTCAAATAACGCTCTATATTTCAGGATAGTCTGGCTAGAGCATGGGAACGAGTAAATGCTGAGGGGAAACCTGTTTGGTAACTTATTTGCGACTCAGTTCCTAAAAACATCGGAGATAAATTCTGACAAAATCGGACGATAGACCTAATTCGAATAGCGAAAAACAGCAGGAAGATTTAAAATGAGCCAGCAAAGGCAAGGAAGATTAAAAATTGTGAAACATGTATGCGTAATGTTTAATAAGAATAAATTTTATATTGATATTAATATTTCAAGATGTAGCCTACATTTACTAGACGGAAGCAGGTTTACTTGATTATCCATGCATCAAAATTATGTTAAAATGTAGGCCTAAATATCAGGCTTTTGAGGAACGTTTATTTGTAGGGATACATCTCTCAATCATATTGCATTGCATTGTTTTGCACCCCACAATTAAAGTTACAGAACTTTGATAATAAAATAAAGCATTTAAATATCAGCGTATATAGTGTGACATCTGATATTTATTTGCATTTTATATAGTAGTATGCTATAGGCCTATTAAAGGGGTCATATGATGCGATTAAAATTTTTCCTTTCTCTTTGGAGTGTTACAAGCTCTTGGTGCGTAAAGAAGATCTGTAAAGTTGCAAAGACTAAAGTCTCAAATGTCAACAGTTTAACCCAAATATCCAGATGTGTGCAGCACATTTTATGGAGGACTGTTTCTTGATCCTGGTAGAGTAGACTACAATGCCGGCTGTTCTGACTCACAGACTGTAAGTATGTTTTTTATATTTAAAGAATTTGTCACTGATGATTCAAATGCGAGTTTTGAGCAGTGTAGAGTAGGGCTTGTTGTTTGTCATTTCTCCGATCACAAATGCAGACATGGTTTTATGTTTACGCGTGTATAAGTCATTATAAACATTTTGGCATGTTTAGACAGTATAAGTCATTATAATCCGTAATTATGTCCCCACTGGATGCAACAAATGCCTCGTTTGTAATGGGTTTTAATGTTTTTGTCTCGTCCTCCGGCCGGGACACGGCATCACAGTATGGCGTTTCAGAAAGGCGGGGCATAGAGGAGAAACAATAATGTGCAGTATGTGGAAAAAGAATTAAAATAATTTAAAAATAATTTAAAAAATAATTTAAATAATTAAAAAATAAACACAAAATAATGTTCTTTTTAGCAACATCATATGACCCCTTTAAAAAGATCTCAATTAATTTTACATTGCAAATCTTAATTTTGCCATCAAATGTGCACTAAGTTAAATACATTTGCTCGGTTTAGACCTCTGAATAAAATGTTGGTGTCTTTTCCTTCTCAAATAGGCTATCTCCACATTCACACAAACGTATCAATATCAAATATGACAAAAAAACATTAAACACCCATGCAAACTTTTTAGATTTTATTTTATGTTTTTACTTTTTTTTGTTTACTTTTGTTAGATAAATAATTTTGTGTATGCCACTTGATAGCTCAAGTAAAATCTGGCTCCTGAAGTAAGACCAGTCAAGAAGCACTGATCTAAAGTGCTAACATACTGGCTGTGAAATAAATACACACTGCTTTTGTGAGCAGTGTGAAACAGGCCTGAGAACAAACACTTCCTCTGTGACAGTTCTGTAGCTGTGCCACAGAAGATGATCAATACAGTCTGAAATTGTATAAAATAACCACTAAAAGCCTTAGTGACAGCATCTGAACAGCAATGCCAACACTAACACCATTGTTTGTTTGTTTTTTAGCATTACTGAGATACTATAGTTTTTTTTGTTTTGTTTTAATTAGCTTTTATTTTTGTATTTTGCATTTTCATTATAATTTTAGTTAAATTTATAGCCATTTTTGTTGTTGTTGTTGTGTGTGTGTGTGTGTGTATATATATATATATATATATATAGTTTTTTTTGTTTTGTTTTTCAGGTTTTTTAGTGCATTAATTTATAGTAAATGAAAATAAGAAATGCTGCTTTGGCAGCTACCTGAAATAAAATATACTTCAGCTTGTGGGAGAACACTTATTACTCACTGTACCTTCTGAAAGGATCTCTTCCATCTGCCGTAATATGATGTATCGTTTATATTTTTGACATCAGCAGGATTTGTGCGTATGATGGACTGCCCCTTTAAAAAGGACTATTAGTCTTCTACAGCTTGTTAAACAGACTTGTCTCTGATTGCAAAACTTTGTGTAAATTAAGATGACACATTCTACATTTAATGAGTCAGAGAATCACACAAGCAACCATTGTGAACGCCAGCTGCAATTTCATGATAATTATTGCAATAGGAAATTGAAAAAAAAAGAGACTGACTAAAAGGGACATTTAATAAAAAACATTTTGAAAAAGCATCTATTGACAGTATAATTAGCTCCTCAAGAATTCATAGCTGAAGCAATGTAACTTTTATGAATATAACAATGCTAAATCTATTAAAAAAAGGTTATTTTTGTATTTATTTATTTATTTTACAGGTGTTTTACCTGTATTTTGAATTTTACACTGTATTGTGTTGTGTTTTAGAGCTGTCCATAAAATTAATGGATAATGTTCTGGTAATGAGCTGCCACTACTTTCTGTTATTTTACAAATTTATTTCTTGTAAAGACTCTTTCTACACTCATCTCACATTTAAGGGAGCTAATTACTTTTCAAGTGCAGTGCCACACCAGGTTATGTACATTGACATTTTTATTTTTATACTGTTGAATGATTCTCTGGCATGGTGTATGAAAAAGCAGGCCCCCAAACAATAATCTTGCTTTTCACATCATTCACGGAGTATGATTTTGGACACTGCTCAACCACTGCCCCAATTTGTTATTCTTCCAAGTTTGGTTATTTTCAGCAATCTTAAGAAAACAAGCATTCAAAGATGTCAAAATATGAATCCTTAAACAGTCTTGCAAACAGCAAAAAATATCAAGCAAGTTTTCAAGAAGAGACAAAATAAAAAAGTCTAGCAAACTAACTAAATACATGTACATTGTGAATTAATGTGCAACGCATGTAAGAGGTTTTATGGCTGAATGAGACTTTGTGTGATGTAGATTGCAGACATATGTATATGTGTTCTATGATCTTTCTGTCCTCTAGTGGTTATGATATGCAAGTAAAATAGGTTTTTCGTCAAGCGCAAACTCAGGCAGGATGATAATTTTTCAGTTTATATAACGTGATGATGTATTGGAATACTATATTATTAAAACAGATAATGTCAATATTATACACATAGTTAATATGTGTTTAACCTCTATTAGGGACATTTATTTTTAAAGAAAGAAAGAGTCACTATAATGTCCAGAAGGATATCTGTGTTTATTTGACCCTTAATTCCAGTATTGCAGCTGTAAATTCGGTAGCCTGTCCAATAAACGTCAATTATACAACTATGAGAAGATATGTATGAAATAAACGAACTCTAAAGCTATAACTAAATGTTAAACATAGCTACGGTTTAATACGTGACGTGTTTCCTGTAATGTTATGAGTGACTGTCATTACGGGATATGTTGCGGTGTGTCCCGGGTGGTAAGTAGGAAACACCGCTGTGTTCATGCAGGGGCATCGGAGGGAGGCCCAGATCACCGATTGCTCCGTTGATCCGCATTCAAATCTCAGATCGTGTTTTGTACACTAAAAAGTAAAATTACTTAATCCTATAGGTTTCAAAGAGTGTAACCTAACACAAAAGTGAAAATTCACCTCAGCGGCCGATAGAAAACCATTTAAAAACACTTTATCGTGTAATCACAAACGAATATGATTGGTTCCCCAAAACCAGCGCTGAGAAAAGTAATAGCTACCACGTGACAACGTCGTCGAGGATCTATTTTAGCAGCGGTATGGACAACAATTTACACCTACATAATAGCACTGGGAAACTGTATATTGAAATAGAATTTAAAAATAAACAGTTCAATTTGTTAGATTACGAGAATGATTATTTCGATCCTTCGTGACGTTTATAAGCTCCGCCCCTTTCGAAACTTCTGTCCCATGCTATTGGTCATTCTATCTATTTCTTCTGTTTTTGCGTTTGTCCTGATAAGAAAAAATGCAGCCCACTTGGGCGGACCTCAAGTTTATCTTTTGGCATGTAGTTCGCCAGACATGAACCCTAACGCACAGTAATCATGCCGTGTTCTGCCTTCACAACTCATGTACTTTGCTGTCTTTGTCTTTGGGGTATGTATGATATTCCTTTAATTATGTAGAAATATGTTTTATTCCTTAATGCATGTAATTATAAAGCATATTTGCGCTGAAAGATTTAACCGTTCGCTTTTGTCTAGTTTGTGAATTTATTTATATTTATTTACATTCCTGCGAATGGGATACTCATAAAATAGTAGGCTATACAGTGTGATGGAGGAACTTTTCTGTTCTTTTGGTTAATTTGATAGAAAAATGCAGTTTTATATATTTGTCACTTTTATTGTGTTCTTTTAATTACATTTACTTATTGTTTTTATTACTTTTATTAATTGTTTTTATGAATTTTAAATGTGGGAAAATAAGATTTTTACAACATGATTTGAGTAGTATAATATACAGTAACATACAGACACTGTTTAAAGGTAATTTGTGGCCAGTAAGTTGATCCTTAATTAGGACTATGAAACCTATTTATCTTTATAGAATGCTGTTAACGTTTGTGGGTGGTATTGATAGTGCATTTATGAAATATCAAAATATCTTTTGATTCTTCATCAGGATGTGTGGCAGAGAGTATTCATACATTACCTCATGTGGAGCGGTTTGATGTGGTGAGACCTAAAAGACAGAGCGTCAGAAAGGTACCTCCATTTACAACCTGGATCTTACTGTTACAGCAGCAATTAAACTTTTTTATATATTTGTAGTTTTAGGATAAAAGCAACCATAGGGTTGTGTTGTTTATGTGTGGATTAACACATCAGTCCTCTGCAGGTACATTCTGATAAAAGTCCACAAAGCCATGAGACGTATCCTGATAGACTCACATATAAATTATTCTTTGGAGGGAAAAATCATGTGATTCATTTGGAAAAGAACAGGTGAGTGTTGTGTTTGGGTGTATTATCTTGGAGCTTTCTGTACATTTCATTTTGATGTTTAATAGTATGAAATACACCATTGTACTCTAAGGCTGTCCTAAATAAATGTTTACTGTAATTTAGGCAACTCATTGGACATAATTACACTGAAATATGCTATCAAGATGATGGACTGATTGTGAGCAGTAATCCAAATTTAAAGGTAACTTAAATTTTACTGTAATTTATCAATAACTACGATCAGAACAGCATACTTGCATATGTCCTTGCATACTATTCCTGCAGGATAGGGCATATCGCATATTGTGTCGTTTTTGCTAGTATTCAGAACATTTAAGTCATGTCAGACTGACTGAAGTTCCCTTATTTAAGCTGGAAATAATATGATCAGTTAAGTACAGAAAATAAAAATCTATCAATTGTGTGTCATTTGTAGGACAATTGCTACTATCATGGCCATATTCAGGATTTGGAAGATTCCTCAGTCAGTGTGGGAATCTGTTCTGGAATCAGGTTTGAGACAATGGCATGCTCCTTTTACATCAAGTTCATTACAAGATGCTTTTCATACATTTTCTAATGGAAATGCACAAGTATTAGATTCCATATTTGTAGGAAGGATCTTGAGAAGCAGCATTATGTTATCTGTCCATAGAGGTTTTGTTCGAGTGAAACAGCAAGTATACCTGATTGAGCCCCTGACCAACCACAGTGATGGAGACCATGCACTTTATAAGCATGAACATCTGAGGTGGAAGAGAAGCTCATGTGGTGAACCAAGCTCTACCGTTTATGACCATGAAAAACCAGTGGCTGTCCCCTTAAAGTCCACCAGATGGGTAATAACATTTCCATCGCAATTCTAGCAACTGTTCTGCATATGAAAGAAATTATGCATAGATTTTAAATCATTGATATATTCTCTTAGAAAACAAAGCGATTTCACACTCCAAGATATGTGGAATTGTTTCTTGTGGTGGATAACACTGAGGTACAAATTTAAGCTTTCACAAACTTGTAGTTATTAGCAGTCAACTGTTATTGGTTTTTCACTGACTGATGGTTATGCTAATATCTGATGGAATATAATACAATAAGAAAATTAGATTTAAAAAAATGCTGAAGCATTCAATACAGTAATATATTTTAAACCCTTCTCTTCATAGTGAAGCAAATACTACTGGTCAATACAAAAGCTAAAAGGAAAAACTTCCAAAAAAAGACAAACATGATTGCTATGTTTTTCTCTTATAGTACAGAAACTTTGGGTCTAACATGGACATAATCAGACCCAGGATGCTGGAAGTTGCAAATCATGTTGACAAGGTATATTCATATGATCATATATCTTAATCATATATCTTAATAGAGTTAACCTTACAAATATAGTATTTACTTGTGTGATATGTGAAAATCAGTTAATAAATGTCTTAAGGAAATGCAAGAGAGTGAACACTTTATTCTTTGCTCAGTTGTATCGACCCCTTAATATCCGGGTTATGCTGGTTGGTCTTGAGGTCTGGATGAAACGCGACCAGATTGTGGTCAGTGTGAGTTCTGATGACACTCTCAGTCGGTTTATTGAGTGGAGAAAGAGCAATCTGCTTAAAAGAGTCAAACATGACAACGCTCAGTTTGTGACGTGAGTATGACCTAGTTACCCATTTATTCTGCTGGATGACTAAGACCTTCAATACACTATAGCAGAAACTAGTCCACTTCAATATATTTTACTACACTTTACTTATTTGTTGTCATTAGTTAACTACATTATGAATTAGCAATGAACAATACTGCTAAAGCGTTTATTAAAAATATTTAATAGTAATTTCAACATGTGCTTCTACATTAGTTCATGCAATGAACAATATATTTTTATTAACTAACATTAACTAAGAATAATATATTCTGTAAAAAATATTTCTCATTATTTAATGTTAGCTTATGCATTAACTGATGTCAACAAATGCAAGCATATTGTAAAGTGTTAAAAATATACCTTTATTTTACATTAGTACACTAATAATTAATCTTTTATTGTTCTGTTTTATTTATTGATTTCACTTTCCAGTGGAATTGATTTTTTGAATGACACAGTTGGGCTGGCAAACAAATTTGCAATGTGTGCTGAAAGCTCAGCGGGAGTCAATCAGGTAATTATGATCTGCGTTAGTGATGATTTTCTGGTAGCAAATTATCTCCTATATTCGAACAATAAAGATTCTTTCTTGAAAGGCATAGTATAATTGCATAAATGGTTATATGTTGTTATTTTTTAGGATCATAATCAGAACTCACTAGGCCTGGCATCCACAATCGCTCATGAGATGGGTCATAATATGGGCATGTCCCATGATGAAAATCACTGCACCTGTGGCTCATCAAATTTCAATTCCATCTGTATCATGACAGAACGTGTAGGGTAAGCAGTATTTGTGAAACGTTACACTGTGTTTTAAATTTTTGCTTTGGTCAGATGTCAGATCTGTCTTAGATTATATTATGTTCAAGTGCATTAAAAAAAAAATATTCTTTTAAGGTTTAAAGTACACTACCAAGTGCACATTCAGTGAAATTATGTGCACTACTTCACAAGGGTAGTAATGCAAGTGTATAAAACTCTTTGAACCTTTAAACTTCACTATCCTGAAAACACAATGTGAGCCTTCTGTTGCAGTTAGATAAACAAACAATAAAATATGTGGTCTACTCTGCCTTTTGTAACTCTTTGATGTCCTTTTTTAATGAGAAAATACATAAGATCCACCAGCATCTAGGTTCAAACTCCTCCCTCAGCACTTCCTCTGATTTCTGGCCAATATCTTACTTATTTTCTGCTTTTCAGCTTCCCACTGCCACAGATATTTCAGTTCTCATTCATAAGTCAAAGTCTTCCACTTGTTCGCTGGACCCTCTTCCCACTGTTTTGGTTAAAGTCTGCCTCCCCTCTCTGTTTCCCCTCATTTTTGCTATCATTTGCTCTTCACTCACTACTGGAATACTGAAAACTGCTGCCATTACTCCAATATTGAAAAAATCTGGTGACGATCCTAATAATTTCAATAATTTCCGTCCCATCTCCAATTTACCCTTCCTTTCCAAAATCCTTGAAAAAATAGTTGCTACTCAACTTCACTCTCATCTAACTTGTAATAACATGTACAAACAATTCCAGTCTGGTTTCCGCCCCTTTCATAGTACAGAAACAGCACTTATAAAAATCACTAATGACCTCCTTATGGCAGCTGATTCTGGTTTAGTCACTATTCTCAGCCTCCTTGATCTAAGTGCAGCCTTTGACACCATTTCTCACACCATCCTTCTCAATAGACTAATCTCTATTGGCATCACTCACACCTCTTTAGATTGGTTTAAATCTTATCTTTCAGATCGCACTCAGTTCGTCCAGTTACAATTTTTTTAGTTCCCAACCTTCCCCCGTTAACACTGGTGTGCCTCAGGGCTCTGTCCTGGGACCCCTTCTTTTCATCATTTACCTTCTTCCTCTTAGCAATATCTTTCATAAATACGACATCCTATTCCACTGTTACGCGGATGACACCCAACATCACCCGGTCCGCTTATTTTCATCTACATAATATTAACCGCCTTCACCCCTCCCCTACCCCTCATACTACTGCTATTCTTGTTTATAGTCTTGTCATTTCCCGTATTGGTTATTGTAATTCTCTTCTCTTTGGTCTTCCTCACAAATCCCTCTTAAAGTTTCAATTGCTTAAAAACTCAGCAGCCCTTATTATCGCCACACTGCAAAAAATGGCTTATCTTACTTAGTATTTTTGCCTTGTTTCTAGTCAAAATATCAAAAAATTAGTCTTGTTTCCAGGGGGAAAAAACTAAATTAAGTGCATTTAGCTTAAAACAAGTTAAATGATCTGCCAGTGGGGTAAGTAAAATATTCTTAAAACAAGAGCATTTTACTTACCCCACTGGCAGATAATTTTACTTGTTTTAAGCAAAATGCACTTAATTTAGTTTTTCCCCCTGGAAACAAGACTAAATATCTTAAGTCAATTGGCTTATCTAGTAAAAGTATCTTGATTTAAGAATTTTTAGATATTTTGACTAGAAACAAGTAAGTAAGTAATACTAAGTAAGATAAGCCATTTTTTGCAGTGCAGAATCCCCTCCTTTCACCACATCACACCTGTACTGCAGCAGCTTTACTGGTTTCCGGTTAAATTTCGCATTGACTTTAAAAGATTTAAGCTTCTAAGCGACTTAAGTCTCACTTGTTTAAGATTGCATATCTCACCTAAATTTTATTTGTCCAGTCCTACTTTACTCTGTTTTTGTCTCTGTATATGGTATTTCTTGTTTGTTTTCAATCGTCTTGTTCGTAAATTTATTGTGCGGTGTCCTTGAGTGTTGAGAAATGTGCCTATAAATAAAATGTATTATTATTATTATTAGTAGTAGCAGTTTATAGTGTGCACTGTCCGAAAATGACATGCTCTGACCTTGTCTATCTAGCACGCTGTTCCCGGAGCTGTTTAGTGACTGTAGTCTGGAGCAGCTGAGTGTGTTTCTAGACAATGCCAACCCCAGCTGCCTGCTGGACACCCCCAGCTCATCCAGACTGTACAGTGGGTCTATCTGTGGTAATGCTTTTCTGGACCCTGGAGAGGAGTGTGACTGTGGAACAGTCGAGGTATTGCACACATATCCTGTGTCTGTAGTGACTCAGTCTAGCCCAGCTGATCTAGCTCAAATGATCCTTTTCTATGACATCATTTATGCATTAATGTAGGATCATCTTTGACTCACATCTGATGTCTCATTGATGACTGTGATTTAATGTTTTGTGTAAGGAATGTGAAAATCCATGCTGTGATCCCATGACCTGCAGGCTCACTGAAGGCTCACAATGTGTTCATGGAGACTGCTGTGAGAATTGCCAGGTAAGTGACTCTTATGAAAACTCTTCATGGCCTTCTTCATTTTTTTTTAAAGAAATTTGCACTATGAACATACGTTTTAGAATAGATCTTTATTAAAGGAATAGTTCACCCAAAAATGAAAATTCTCTCAGTTCAACCTCCTTCAAAGAAGAGGTGACTCTGGTGGGACTCAAACCCACAACATTTGATCTGCCTCATTTTACAGTCTAGAAATCTGCTACCCATTGTACCACAGAACCTACTTTTCTTCCTGACTTTTGTATGACCAACATTGTGGCAAAAAAGAGACTTCCTTGAGTCTCGGCAGAATAGAAGCTAGATTTAGAATGTCGAAGCACTATTATTTCCTAGAGTGGGAGAGCAAAGTCACTGATAGAGGCGCACCGTTGGGATTGGAACCCAGGATGTGTAAACCAGACTGGGCTGCTGCCTTTGACTTGTCATATAGTGTGGGCAGCATAAAAGAGTTTTCAAATGTCACGCAAGCTTCTGTTTCAGGCGTTTTTTGTTTTTAGGGTGGGAGGTGGGTGGTGCAAAATGCACTCACGAAATTGCCAGAAGTCACGACTCTGATGGAACTGGTGGGCCTCCTTTCCTAGAGTGAGGTACCACTGGGATTTGAACCCAGGATCTGAAAATCAGTCTGGACTGCTACTGTTGACCCTCGTGTATTGGTGCTTGTTTGTCCATCTCATGGAGGAGCATGATAGACATCATAAGTTCCACTGGGATTTGAACCTAGAATCTTATGTTTACAAGACACACACTTGAACCAACTGAGCTATGGCCCTGGTAGCCTCACGTAGCCAAAGCTTCAGACTCAATGGCAGAAGGTGTGGGAACCTTGGCCGATTTGAATGGCCAAGGACCACTCAAGAGCTCATATGACTGACAAATAAAGCAACAAACCACGCTTTGTTTTGTGCCGCGTCATGTTTATGGGTGTGGAAATGTCCCCACATAAACAGACCAGTGTGTAAAACTCTTGGACATATGTATTATAAATAGTCTATGCCGCGAACTTTAAACATTTCACATACTTTTGAAAATCTAGCATTTAGTTCATCCAGATAAGCGCTCACTGTCACAGTTGTAAACACAATGGCTTTGTTCTTCAATGAGGGGGTTTGGCACCATGGCATCTTTGTTTCCAGGTAGAACGTTAAAAACGCGACACACACGTCTCTCAGAAATTCTGTAGAATTCAACCAATCAGATAATGACTTCGAAATTCCTGAAGTGTTTCCAGTAAAGTGTGCCATATGCATCAGACGTTCAGCCAACAGTCCATGGGCATGACGTCTGAGGCTGAGACTATGGCCATGGAAGCCAAGGAAGGGTTACTCAGAAGAGCAAAAAATCAAGGAAGGCTTTAAAAAGGTTGTTGAAGAGCTTATAAGAGTTTGCAAATGTCATGCAGGACTCTTTTCTAGATGTATTTTTGGGTGGAGGAAGGGTGTCAAAGAAATTCCTGGTGGGACACAAACCCTCAATATGCTATCCAATGGACCACAGAGTGATTTGGACATTTGATGTTTTTTCCTCGAGGCTTTTGTATGTCCAAAACTCTGGGAATAAACACGGGACCAAAGAAAGAGACTTCCTTGAGTCCCAGCAGAATAGAAGCCTTGTTTGAAATGTTGAAGCAATATTTGGGCCTGCTTTCCTAGAGTGAGCCAGGAGAGCACCACTGACATTTGAAACAAGGATCTGTAAATCAGACTCAACTGCTGGACTTGACTTGTTATATATTGTTATATATTGTGTGGGTGGCATAAATGTCATGCAAACTTCTGTTGTTTGTTTTTTTTATGGGGGGGAGACAATCAAGTTGCCCAAAGTTACAACATTGGTGGGACCTGAACCAGCAACCTTTGCATGGCCTCATTTTGAAGTCATTACTGTGTAGTGTTAACAGTAACTCTAGATAAGTTTGTGGTTGACACTTTTTTGTTATTTCCAGCTTCTCTTTTCTCTCTTACAATGCTAGATAAAAGATGCTGAAAGCTTGTGTCGAGCACCTGAAAATGAGTGTGACATTCCAGAGTACTGCACAGGGCTCTCGGAGCACTGCCCAGAGAATGATTTTAAGATGAACGGCATACCTTGCAGCTCTGGCCAGGGTTACTGCTATAATGGCCAATGCCCCACTCACCTCCAGCACTGCCAAAGACTTTGGGGAACAGGTACGCATGAGTTTATTACCCAAAAGTCCAAAACTTCTCCAAGATCAACAGACATTTTACAAGACAGTTTCCCTAGAGTAAGTACTTTGTTCAGAAGCACAGTCAGGGTTCAAATCTGGGTTGTAGGGTTGGAAGTGCATTAAAGGGGTCATATGATGTTGCTAAAAAGAACATTATTTTGCGTATTTGGTGTAATGAAATGTGTTTAAGTGGTTTAAGGTTAAAAAACACATTATTTTCCACATACTGTACATTATTGTTTCTCCTCTATGCCCCGCCTTTCTGAAACACGTCGATTTTTACAAAGCTCATCGTTCTGATAAGCGAGGTATGCTCTGATTGGCCAGCTATCCAGTGCGTTGTGATTGGCCGAATACCTCAAGCGTGTGACGGAAATGTTAGGCCCTTACCATACTGTGATGCCATGTCCCAGACGGAGCGACGAGACAAAAACATTAAAACCCATTATAAACGAGGCATTTGTTTCATCCACTGGGGACATCCATCAGGAAACAGTCCTCCATAAAATGCGCTGCACACATCTGAATATTTGGGTGGAACTGTTCTGGAACTAAATACAACTTAACCACTGATTTCTAGTCATGTCCTCTTTTGGAAGGCCAAACAAAGTAGTTTCGCTTTCACAACGAAACAGTGTCTCCACGACATGGCGGCGGCGGCAACAATACTACAGCAAGAATAAAAGTTACGCCTTCTTTCTTTGCGTATACATTTGGGCGGTGTTATGCAAATCTTCCCACATCGTGACCTAGACATGTGGGGGCGTGTTTAAACGAGGCGTTTTAGGAGGGCGTGGACCAGTCTTAACTTTTATAAAGAATATCTTTTTGGGTTTGAGACTTTAGTCTTTGCAACTTTAGGGATCTTATCTATTCACGAACAGCTTGTAACACTCCAAAGAGAAAGGAAAACTTGAAATCGCATCATATGACCCATTTAAAATACTATGCACTGCACCACTCTAAGCAGCATGGCAAAAAAATAAATGCTTTTTTAGTTGAGTTATGAACCTTATGAAGTGGTACTAAATCTCCAAAAAGACTCAAAAACACTCCAAACTTCTGAATTATTGTTCATCGATCATGCTCACTAAATCGTTCACTTGATCACAGAACCAGTGAGACTGTCTGAACAAGTACCATTGGCGTGCCCAACTGAAATGGTTAATTGAACATTTATTTGCAATTTAATTTAAGTATATAGTTCGGACCAGTTATTCTTCAAGTACTAAAAGAACTGTTAATACAATTAAGGCTTCAAACCGTTAAAGCGCTAGTTTTCCCCAAAATGAAAAATCATTTGTCGTTAACTCGCCTTCATGTCATCTTAAATTGTATGACTTTCTTCTGTGGAACATAAAAAAAGATATTTAGAGAAATGTATCAGTGTTTTTTGTGTATACAATGCAAGTAAGTGTTGTCCAAAACTGTTTGGTTGCCAACATTCTTCAAGTTTGGAACAGCATGATAGTGAGTAGATGATGACAGAATTTTCTTTTTTTGGTTGAAACTGGAATCTGAACCAGTATAATTAAATTCCCTATGATTCCCTACAGCCCAACCACTTTACTAAAACACCACCGTTCATTAATTTTCACAAGCTGTATTGATGTTTCAGTATCCTGCTGTGCATAATGACTCATATCAACACAGTATTCATATCTGCTTAAATGTTGTGTCTCTGATTATTTCCCTAGGTGCCAAAGTGGCTGCTGAGGCATGCTTTTTTCTAAACACATTTGGAAAAAATGATTCTCACTGTGGAAAGACCAAAGGTGGCTACAGAGCCTGTACAAAAGAGTATGCCATCTTTTTTAATTTTCTGATTCAAAATAGCTCATAAAATTTGTCATAACACCCGTTTTTTAAGACTAAGCTAATACATCAAGCATAGATTACATTAAATGTATTTTTTCCTTATATAGAAACATGTTTTGTGGAAAAATATTTTGCGATGGAGGAAATGACTACCCCGTGACTGGTCAGAAAGCTGTGATAGTAACATTTAGGGGATTTTGCAACATAGCTGGGGACCAATCTGAAGAAGACGCCCTCAGCATGGTCCCTACTGGCACAAAATGTAGGCACAATAAGGTAAGCATAGAAGAATGTTATTTAAACTATGACGGCAGGACTTGTAGGCACAAAAATGAAAACTCTGGGTTATGTTTCAACAGGTTTGCTATGATTATATGTGCCAAGACCTGAATGTTTATGGTAGTAATGATGATTGCTCACTGCAATGCAATGGAAGAGGGGTGAGATCAAATCTCCATTTCACCGAAACCAATAGGAGGATGTCTTATAATTCAAAATATAAAAAGCTTTTGAAAGAATTAAAATGATATTTTATTATATTTTTGCAGATTTGTAATCATAAAAAACAATGCCACTGTGAGCCTGGATGGGCACCTCCTTACTGTGAAGTCAGATATTCTGAATTGCCATCCGGTAATCAAACAAGCTTTCTTTTCTGAAAAGCATGTTTAAATGTAGCACCTGTAGTAATGTAACATTCTGACAAATTCTACTCTTGTTTCCAATTTTTTAGGACAAGCAAAGATAATTGGCATCTCAGTAGCAGTTGCAATCGCTCTACTTGTACTTGCACTATGTGGAGTCTTCCTTTATTGTAAAAGAAGAAAAACCATCGTCAGCCACAAGATGTGAGTTGTTTGATTTTGATATGCTTTGTGACATTTATCATGCCCAGGGTTTTGAATGAACTGCAAGTGAACATTTTCCAGCCAGGAATGTTTTTATTCGCCATAAAACCATTCTGCATAAATTTCTGAATAAAAAAAAAACTTTTTGCCAATTATGTTGATAACTCTTGAAATCTTTTTTCAAAAGTACTATTTATGCTTTGTGTGTAAAACTTTTAATGAAGGAAAATTACTGAGTGTATCTTTTAAAAATGGGCCATGTTGCATAGCAACCACCCTGCCGATTTCTTGTAAATGTCTTGCAAATTTATTGGTCAGAAGGTGTGGGTAGCTGTGAGTAATGTAATTATAGTAGTCTGTCCGTTCATGTCACGTCTGTCTGCTTGTTTACAGAAAAACTCCATCTGCAGGGCAGTTGAACCTTCTTTTTGAGAACAACAGTGCCAAGAAGGACCGCCCTGAGATCAGCCAGCCCATATTCATGGGGACCACCATAACTCAACCCTGCACCCCTCTAACTGCAAGATTGGGCCCGACCCATCCTGCTCCACCAGTTAGTAGAACCTTCATTATGATGCAGCCTGTTTATTATCATCTTAAAGTCAAAAACTCTTTTCTCACTGAATGAAATGTAGTTTTTTCCCTATTTGAGACCTGTGAGTGTGAAATAAAATAGAAAATAGGGTTAGTATCAAATTTGTATTGTGTAGCCATACTTTTGTCTTTGTATACAAAATCTGAATCATACTACAGCTTATTCTGGATAGGAATGCCCATCTAGATGATGTGACTACCTGTCACAGTTTGTACATGCTATTTAGGGCTGGGAAAATCTAAAATGATTCATGCAATAATACTAGACTGGCATGGAAAGACTTGTCCCAAAATGTGAATGGAATTTCTGTTTGTTCAAAAGTTAAGTACTAGTTGTTTAAACAAGTTGAATATAAATGTCGCTCATGGAAATCTAGTTTATCACTACAGTACTTACACAAACGCCACTCTAATATTGTTCAAAGATTTGAATGCACACATGTTAAGGCATGCTGTATGTAGTTTACAATGTTTTACAAGTGCTTTCTAGTTTTGTGCACAACATATCAGGTATATGAACAGGCCAAAGCTAAGAATAGGTTTAAATACTTGTAGTTCCACCCATAATGTCCTTCCAGGACAGATAAGAATTAAGAAGTCTTTTCCCATCTCTCTAGAAAAAAATAAAAATACATTTGTACTCTTATTCTGCTTGCAGCTTCCAAAAAAGTCACCATCACAATCGCAACAGACCATAGTAAAACAGGTAAGATCAACTATTGATAGCAGAAATCCACCTTTTTGTATTTTGTAAAAAAACTATTTATGATATTTAAAATATTTCACACAATAATGAAAATTCTGACATTACTCACGCATGTTATTTTAAACCTGTACAACTTTCCGTCTTCTGTTGAACATAAAAAGAAATTGAATGTTTCTGTTGCTCAGCAGTGACCAGAGACTATCAGGCTATATGGCAAAATAATATATTTTCATATATATTTTGAAAAATATTTCCAAATATACAAAATATGGCCAAAAATATATTTCTAAAAGAAATTTTTAAATATATTTGTATCAACAAATGTGGGTTTGTGTATATATATATATATATATATATATATATATATATATATATTTAAAGTTTTAAAATCTATTTAAAAAGAAAAGCATTTGTCCAAAATGCATTTTAAGTTTGGAATGTATTTTGAAATATATTTTAGCATTTGAAAGATTAAATGAAAAATATTTTCTATTTAAAAAAAAAATAATTCCTTAATCCATGCTATATTTATTATATATTTCAAAATAAATTTTGGCCAGTTTGTGCAATATGGAAATGGATTCTGCCCCAAAACATCCACTATAAAAGTAGTATAAAACATTAGTATATAAAAATGAGAACAGTTGTATTAGTGCTAGAGTAAGTACATTATTAGCTTTGCTTGCTAGTCAATAGTTATCAACTATAGATACACTATTTCAATAGTTTCCCAATTCTAAGCTGTGGAAATCAGGGCTGATTTTACTTAATTACTTAAATTGTATTGAACAGAATTTGTACTTTACTCAAGTAATATTGAAACTGAAAACTTTTGTCCATTTCCAAAATAAAGAACATACTACTGTTTAGTCTTTTTTTTTAGTCGAAATACAACAATATTTTGCAGGTCATCTTAGGTCAAGTTCACCCGAACCCATTAGTTGAGTTATCTGTGGCTTCCTGTTCATTACCACTGAAAAGGATTTTCACTCATCCCCTAGTTCGTAAAGGCTTGTATTTTTGGTTTGTTACTTGACTTAAATAGACCACACCTATTTCATAGCATATATAACATGTTTATGTAGATTCATTGTGTTTGTGGACTTGTTAAAACTTTGAAAAATGTCTGTGTAATTATAGGGGATCAAGTCGACTCCACCTCCTGTTCCTCCAGTCAAACCATCTTTAGCAACAGGATCCTGGAGGACAGATCAAGTTAGTTACTTACATTTATTCTGACAGAGATTATGTTATCATGCATGCATATAACAGTTTATCTTGTAATGTTAATGTGATGCTTTATATGTGAGCAGCCCAAATGCTTCCATATCAGTACAGCTGCACTATAAGAAGGTTTACGTTCACTTATTCTTAAACTGTAGACTTTTCACATTGCAGGTCACAGGAGACACAGTCAAGGTTGTGTTGAGACCACCCACCATTCCAAGAAGATGACCAGACGTGAAATCATCTTGTGACTCATTTCAACAAATTACAGTCCTTCTTGTTCACTTTTATAGTGTGGGAGCGGCTGAAACACAAAGTGATTTTTTAAACAATGGTATAAAAACACACACATACACTGTTGTGTATGATGATATATTGTATATGTAAAACATTTGAATGTATGGCTGGAAAAATAATCAACAGGCCAAAATGCTTTATACCGTAATTAATTTAATTGAACATTTACAGACTATTGTGGTGAAGTGAATGTATTAAATTCTAAATATTTTTTAAAACTTTTTAAATAAAAGTTTTTATTTTTTACTGATTGCAAATGGAAGCAGTAGCAATGTCACATGCAGAATATTAGTAATAAACGAATCTCATAAAATAATGATGCAATGCTTTCTACTTTAATGAAATACAATAATGTCATTTTGCTGAATTGGGAGTTTACGACTATACACTGTGAAAACTTGATTTTTCAAAGTTGTAAATAAAATAATTTCAGTCTACTTCAAAATGTCATTTTTAATTCAATGTTAAACTTGCACTTTTAATTGTAAGGTTTACTAGCAATTTCTCATTAGGCATTATTATCAAATATTATTTATTCGTTAAACAATAAGTTGAAAAGGAAAGCTTTGAGTGGTTCTTTGTTTTTTTTATATTATTATGATGATAATTGCATCTAATTAATATTTACTACCAATAAATGCTTTTTAATAAGCTATATTATTATGATTTGAGGAGAGAAAAACAGGCTACACTGTGCGGTTAAACTCAACCTAAATACTGAACCAAAACCAGAAATGTTTCACTGGTTTGCTGACTTGGCCAAACAAAACTTTGAATTAAAGGTGTTCAATTTAAATAAATAAAAAATAATAATAATTCAAAATTCCCATTCCCTCTAAACATCTGTAATCAACTTTTTTGACAATGTCTTTTTGTTGCAGAATTGCACAAAAATGTATGTGACTTAAAAAGCCAGGGCACATTTTGCACCCATAATGCTTTCACACCCTGCTCCACAACTCTTGATCGGCCCAGATTAAACTGCACTTGTCTGATCCTGTACTTGGTGCTAAATGTTCCCAAACCTTTGTGACAGGCCGTACACTGACTCACATGCGCCTTTTTGATTCTTTCTGACGTGTGCCTCAGTGACTCCCTGTGATTCACAGGTGCAGCTGTTTAATTATCCTGTGGGGAGGACGGAAATACATCCTGGGCTACACTTTAAAGTAGACTATATGCTTGTCTTGATATTGTGGATAGATAGCTGACATCTGAGTAAAAGAATTTTTTTTTGATGTTCATAAAAACAGATGTGTATATATTCTAAGTGGTGTAAAACAACACTGGTGACGTCACACCCCTGTCATACATGTATGAAGTAATGAGATTTAGCTTTTGTCTAACACAAGATCTCATTATGGAAAGTGACTCAAATCTTTTTTTTTTTTCCCCTTAAATGTTTGTTCTGCTTCTACGCAGTGCTTTTCCTTTTGACATTTCTATTCATCAGAACATTAAAGGGGTCACATGATACGATTTCAATTTTTCCTTTCTCTTCGGAGTGTTGCAAGCTCTTGGTGCATAAAGAAGATCTGTAAAGTTGCAAAGACTAAAGTCTCAAATCCAAAGAGATATTCGTAATTATGTCCCCACTGGATGCAACAAATGCCTCGTTTATAATGGGTTTTATTGGTTTTGTCTCGTCGCTCCGGCCGGGACACGGCATCACAATATGATAGGGGCGTAACATTTCCGTCACACGCTTAGGGTATTCGGCCAATCACAACTCACTGGATAGCTGGCCAATCAGAGCACACCTCGCTTTTCAGACCGATGAGCTTTGTAAAAATCGATGCGTTTCAGAAAGGCGGGGCATAGAGGAGAAACAATAATGTACAGTATGTGGAAAATAATGTGTTTTTTTAACCTTAAACCGCATAAACACATTTCATTACACCAAATACACAAAATAATGTTCTTTTTAGCAGCATCATATGACCCCTTTAAAAAGATTGTGCCCTGGATTCCACAAAATATACAGCACAGTTTTCATTATTTCTAATAAATGTTTCTTGAGCAAATCAGCATTTTAGAATGATTTCTGAAGGATCATGTGACACTGAAGACTGGAGTAATGATGCTGAAAGTTCAGCTTTGCATCACAGGAATAAAGTACATTTAAAATATATTCAAATAGAAAACAGTTATTTTAAATTGTAATATTTCGCAATATTACTGTTTTTGTAATAATAGTTTAAAAAAAGGAATGGTCGCAAACTGATAGTGAAAACAAGATAAAACAGAGGTTAAATGTGTTGCTTCTAAAGACACATAAAAGCAAACGCAAACTTTTTTTGTAAAAAAAGTGTTGATCTCGTTTCCTGTCACAACCTAATTGTTGTTTTGAAGCAGAGAGGAAACCGTTTGTTAAGACATCAGTTTGCAAACAGAACAGTATTTTGTAATCTGTGTAATTTGTAAGATGATTCCTCTTACATGTAATCAAACAGTTATTATGTAAATATATTTTTGTTCTCTGATGAGTTCTTGTTTTGTTCACTTCTCAATTTTCATGAGCAGTATCCAAGTGCAAATATTTAAGACATGCTGTAATAGAGTTTATTCTTACAAATGGCTAAGTTTGTAGCCTTTAGTTATTTTCTGAGTCTTTTATAGCGACCCAGGTACCATAAAATTCAGATCCCAGTCCAGTAGTGTGATAAATCTTGAAGCACAATTGGGAAATATTTAACAGGACAGCACCTAAGCCTGTTTTGTTGGATTCAAAGTACTAGAGATCACAAGGTCTGTCCCTTTTCCTTAGTTGCAGTTTTCTGCTGAGTAGTATGTGTATGTCCTGCTGGAAGCACGATTCTCCCAGTCTAACACAGACTAACAGACAAGTACAGCAGCAGCAGCAGTCTCAAGATTCCCACACGTCCCCAAGACGAGGACAAAGGAGAAGGAAAGGTGTACGGGAATGTTTTTGCAGAACTGGAGTCAGTAGATTTGCCCCTAGGAACAACTTTAAGGTAGAGTGACTGTTATAATTAATTAATAATAATAAAATAAAATACAATAATATTAAACAAAATTATATACAATTATAGAATTAAATAAAATAGTGACAAAAACACATAACAAAAATAAAACAAAATAAATATTTACTATTTTAATTTTCACAAACTGTGTATGTATAAGTAATTACAAAAATATTTCTACAAAAATAAAACTAATGTATTTAAAAATATTTTAAATATTTTCACATACTGTGAATATACTGTATAAGTAATTACAAAAATTGTATGAGTAATAAAAATTATTCAATATGTTGGTAGTGTATATACATATGAATATGTATATATTTAATAGCCCATATTTTATTTGAAGATATGTCATAATAGCAACACCGTGACTTCAAATTGAATGTTTTCACTCAGTTAACCTATAGGTTTTAATGAATATTTAAGATGTCTAAAATGCACATCTAACTCATGGAATTATTGAATAATAACCCCATGATTTACAATAAGCATTAAATAAATAAAGAAATAAAATAATAATAGGCTAATAACACTAGTAACAACACATCATTCTTGGCCTTCTGTGTCAATTCCTTTTACCCCAGAGGTCTAATTTTTTTTTCTCACTTCAAAATAAAAACAATGTTTTTTACTCTATATATCTTAAAACATTAATAATGTGTTCACAAATTCCTAATTAAAAAAAATATATATAATTTTACATAAACTTCACATAAAATTACATGAGCTTTAATGAATATTTAAGATGTCTAAAATGCACATCTAACTCATGGAATTATTGAATAATAACCCCATGATTTACAATAAGCATTACATAAATAAAGAAATAAAATAATAATAGGCTAATAACACTAGTAACAACACATCATTCTTGGCCTTCTGTGTCAATTCCTTTTACCCCAGAGGTCTAATTTTTTTTTCTCACTTCAAAATAAAAACAATGTTTTTTACTCTATATATCTTAAAACATTAATGTGTTCACAAATTCCTAATTAAAAAAAAAATATATAATTTTACATAAACTTCACATAAAATTACATGAGCTTTCCACTGACTAAATTTTACAGCTGTTGATATTCAGGTAATAATACAAAATAGCCATTCATCAAATGTGTGAGATTTTTTTTCCATCCAAGGTCAAGAGAAAAGACCCACGTGCACTTTCCTATAATATTCGACTTATTTGTGACCCTGGAGCACAAAAGCAGTCATAAGTCGCACGGGTATATTTGTAGCAATTGCCAACAATACATTGTATGGGTCAAAATGATACATTTTTCTTTTATGCCAAAAATCATTAGGATATTAAGTAAAGATCATGTTCCATGAATATATTTTGTACATTTCCTACCGTAAATATATCAAAACTTAATTTTTGATTGGTAAAATGCATTGCCAAGGATTTAATTTGCCCAACTTTAAAGGCGATTTTCTCAATATTTTGATTTTTTTGCACCCCCAGATTTTCAAATAGCTGTATCTCAGCCAAATATTGTCCTATCCTAACAAACCATACGTCAAAGGACAACTTATTTATTCAGCTTCCAGAGGATGTATAAACCTCAATTTAAAAAAAAATTGACCCTTATGACTGGTTTTGTGGTGCAGGGTCACATTTTAGCTCTGCACAGTCTATAGCTCAATGTCATAATCACAAAACAGTGACCTCTATCAAGCTTCATGTCTGGCCTGTAAAGTGCAAACCCCGCGAGCTGCCGGCTGCTGCAGCTCCACCTATCGGTGGACTGGAGTTACTGCATCTCTGTCGGCATTGTCACAAATGAACACTGTGACGATTAGAGCCAACATGGCGGAGAGCGAGAGCTTGGAGACTATCACCGAACATGAGCGAATATTACAGGAGATCGAGAGCACGGACACGGCGTGCGTGGGGCCGACGCTACGGTGAGAGATGAGCATTATCTGCTCTTATTTACCGTTCAGATGGCGACGTGATGTTTCTCCTGTCCGATGGATGGAAAGCAGGCCTTTGTTTGCTAAAGATGCAGCTCAGCAGGACTTTATGTCATTGGCAATGCTGATGAATCTATCAAATAAAGTGCGGATCGTGTTGATGTGAATTCGTGTTTTTCCAGATGAAGTTTATGAATGATCGCCGATGCTGTACTGACACTGTACACTGCGCTCAAACACACAGTCAGTGATACAGATCGCTGTTTTCCTGTCATTCATCGTGTACGACTGGGGGACGTTATGTGCGAATTATTTGTTAGAATTCGCTAAGCATCTGTCTGTCTGTCTTAATAAAATAAGATGTAAAAAAACACCTGAGGCGAAGCAGCACAGGCCCAGTGACGGTCTCACTGCATTATGAATATGATAGAGCTGTCGACAGGTGGAAAGCTTCGAGAAAAATAGCTTTAGTTTTGCCAAATGAACGTCTCTGTCAGGTTAGATTCTTCAGTATACAGTCCATTTCCTTTTCCAAACACATTTCGGCTGCGGAAGAATGAAAGCTGATCAAATATGAGTGGGTGTGGCGTTAATAAATGAGTCTGGGTTGAGTTGGACATTAATATTCCGCCCTGAGCTCAGGTTGATCTCCTCATGTGATCTGTGTTTGAATAATTTCAGTAGAAAACATGATGACCCTCACAATTTGATGATTTCAGCGCAGTTGCATTTCATCATGTATTTCATATTTCATTAGAAACCATGATTTTATGATAATGCCTTTTATTCTAGTAAAGATTTGCTGTCTTTGGCTTTATGATTTCTGATGAAATCATGATTTCAGTAGGCTAGCTGGGATTTCTGATAAAATCATTTCGCTAGTGCTCATCTGCATCCCATCATTAGATCTTTGGCTTCATGATTTCTGATCAAATCATAATTTCGGTAGAGCTTAACTACTGTCCCATAATAAAGTCTCTGGCTTTATAGTTTCTGATCAAATTCATGATTTCGGTAGTGCTTAGCAGTGTCCAATCATGAGATCTTTGTCTTCATGATTTCTGATCATTTTGGTAGCGCTCAGCTGCGTCCCACCAGGAGATCTTTTGCTGTATGATGATAAGTCTTACTTACATTCCATCTCATGACATCTTTTGGCTTCATCTGATAAAATTATGATTTTTGTAGCACTCAGTTGTGTCCCATGAGATCTTTGGCTTCATGATTTCAAATAAAATCATGATTTCTGTAGCGCTCAGCCAAGTCCTGTGATGAGATCTTTGGCTTTATGATTTCTGTTCAAATGATCAGCTACATCTAACCAGGAAATATTTGGCTATATGATTCAGTAGCACTCTACTACATACCATCTCATGACATCTTTATGATTTCTGATAAAATTATGATTTTTGTAGCACTCAGCTGTGTCCCATAATGAGATTTTGGCTACATGATTTCAGATAAAATCATGATTTCTTTAATGCTCAGCGACATCCCGTGATGAGATCTTTGGCTTTGATTTCTGGTCAAATCATGAATTCGGTAGTGTTCAGTTGTGTCCCTTCATGGCATCTTTGGCCTAATGATTTCTGAGAAAATCATGATTTCAGTAGCTCTCAGCTGTGTCTCATAATGAGATCTTAATCATAATCATGTTTCTAATAAAATGATTTCAGAAGCACTCAACTGTGTCATGACATCTTTGTCTTCATGATTTAAAAAAAACAATCATGATTTCAGTAGCACTCATGAAGAGCATGACGTCTTTGGCTTCATGATTTCTAAAAAAAAAAATCATGATTTCAGTAGTACTCATGAAGGGCATGACGTCTTTGGCTTCATGACTTCTAAAAAAAAAAATCATGATTTCAGTAGCACTCATGAAGAGCATGACGTCTTTGGCTTCATGACTTCTAAAAAAAAAAATCATGATTTCAGTAGCACTCATGAAGAGCATGACGTCTTTGGCTTCATGACTTCTAAAAAAAAAAATCATGATTTCAGTAGCACTCATGAAGAGCATGACGTCTTTGGCTTCATGACTTCTAAAAAAAAAAAATCATGATTTCAGTAGCACTCATGAAGGGCATGACATCTTTGGCTTCATGATTTCTGATCAGTTCATGATTTTGGTCATGCTCAGTTCTATCCCATCATGATGTCTATGGCTTTATGATTTCTGATAAAGATTACAATCAAAGTGCGCACATCCAGCAGGCCAGAAGCTCAATGTGGGTGATCAACCACAAACAATGTCAGACCAGTAAGAGCAAAGTTGGCTCCAAAGAGCTGTGGTGTGCCAACTTTGCCCTTTTTTATGATTTCTGATAAAATCATGATTTCAGTAACACTCATTATGGGCATGGCATCTTTGCTTCATGACTTCTGATCAGTTCGTGATTTTCAGTCCTGATGTCTTTAGCTTTGTGATTTTTGATAAAATCAGGATTTCAGTAGTTCCCAGCTATATCCTATCATGACATCTTTGGCTTTATTTTTATTATATTAGAATTTGTGATTTTGTGAATCATGTCTAAGTAGCGCTCAGCTGCATTTCATTGTAAGGTTTTTGACTTTATTACACTAGAAATCATGATTTCAGCAGAACTAGAATAAAGTCGTTGTTGACAAAAAAAAGTTGTTGACATTCCAGTGCCTGCAACATGTCCTGAGGCCACACGTTCTGTGCTGACAGTCATGCTGATCGTTACAGATACTGTATGACAGCTGTATTTTCTCATTCCACAGATTTCAGATATGTTACCTAGTCCACGTAACATATTGTTTACACACAGCAGCAAGTCTTTGAAGGAAAGGCTCACCTGCTTCTCACAGTTATACCTTGTAAATTCAAAGGTGTGCAGAGAAAGTGCTTTATCGTGCGGTCAGCTTTTTCATTTGGGTTGCACTTATGTCTGTTAATTTGTCAGTATTAATAAATTAATGGATTTGGAATGGATGCAGCCTTTGGTGATTTTCCCAGGACACTTTTAATTCAGCGGACTGAATCAGAATCCTATTAGATTGAAATTAATCCTTCATTATTTTTAATTTCATGACTTTAAAAAGGTGTGTCCATCAAGTAAAAAGTGAACTAAAAACATTTTATAGCATTGTGTATGTTGGTTTTGAGACTTTAGTCTTTGCAACTTCAGGGATCTTATCTATTCACGAACAGCTTGTAACACTCCAAAGAGAAAGGAAAACTTGAAATCGCATCATATGACCCCTTTAAACATTATATGACTATTATTTAAAACATTACCATTATTTAAAGTTTTTAATAGAAAAGTTTTCAAACCTATTTTTAAGGTGAAAAACACTATAAAAAAAAAATACGGGGAAAAACTGCTATTTTAAAAGTCAGCATGAAATTAAATTTCACCTGATATGTTTCCTAAATGCATATTTTTTAAATATATCAAAATTAATTTTAATGCAAAAATATAGCAATACAAACCTAAAAGTGGTTTGAGACACTACAAGCAGCCTTCTCTCTATCTTTCTGTTATTTTAGCTTTGTTACTTATACGTTATCTTCAAAAACCTGTAAAAATTTTACATTTACATGGCCCCATGCACTGTTCTCTGACAAAAACCCAAGTGTAGTAGTAAACCATTTTCTCTTAAAGAAGGTATTTTAAAGAATGTGGTGACCAAACATTTGATGGCACCCATTGACTTTCATAGTAATGGAAGCATTTTTCAAATCTCGTTATTTCCTTAAACAGCATTAGGAAAACACTTCACATTTACATGATGAATGCTTTTGATTTCTGCAAAAATCCTGAAATGCACCTTATTTCCTAAGCCTATTTGCTTAAGTGTATATGTAAACACAGTGATTGACCCTCATTCAAGCTCATGTTATAAAAGGGTGTAGTTTGGTTTCATTTACTGCCCTGTGGTGGTTGTTAGATGTATGTAGACTTATAATGATCTGTGTTTTGTGTTTGAGCTGTAAGAGGAGAGGCTTGACTTTTACTCGCTCTGTGTTTCTGTTTCCTTCAGTACCTCCTGGCAGTTGTCCGGAACTTGCTGCTCTTTGGTCTGTTGAATTCAATAACAGGAAGGAGGAAACTCATTGTGAACATGGCCCTGCTGATAGTAGTTCTGTGTGCATATGTGCATATTCGCAGAAAGGATATCCCATTATGGGGCATAATATGATCTTCTGAAAGGCAGTGGATGTGGGTACCGATTTAGAAAGCTTAGCGCGTTTTGAGTAGAAATTGACCCTCAGCATTTTCCATTTGGCTGGCAGGAAAGAGCCGACCAGATAACTGCAACAGGGGTTGGATGTAAAAAAGCTGAGCGCATCTTAGTTGGTCTATTCCTTACATACAATACAAGCATAGTTTTCCATTTTTATAGTAGAGTTTGGACCAGTAAGCATCCACCTATCTAGGGTTGTCAAATTAAAACTCAAACTTAGAAAAAGTACGCAAAATTTTACATCCGAATTAGGGCCGGGTGATATATGATATTAGGGCTGCACGATTATGACAAAAATCATAATTGTCGATTATTCCCTTGAAATTGTAATTGCGATTATTAATTACGATTATCACAATTTACATTGAATGATGTTTATGCCATTGTTTGATGCAACTGCATGCCGTACTTTTATATCAAAATAAACAAGCTGAAAACACTAACTGAAAAACTTTGTGCTTTTCCATAGTATTAAGCCTCAGATGTCAACTATATATCGGATTGGTTTCTTCTTTAAATTAAATGAATGGTATTATAATGTTATACTAAAACTAAAAAGCTCTTTGGCTCTACCGCAAATTAGAGGGCTGTGAATGTCGTTTGCATTGCGTATATTTCTATTATTTCTATTTTTTCCATTTCAATTTTTCTGTATTCCGTTTTTTTTTTTTTTTTCGTTAAAAAGCATGTCTTATTAATTAAAATCATGGAACTTATACATTTCACATCAATGTATTAAAAGTTTAACAAAAATTACATGTTTAGGGCCCTATGAAATGTTTTATTTTTTCCAACCTTATGTTCTATTGTTACCAAATTCTGATTTAGCATGTCTAATTATGTGAAAGCATAAAAACAAGTTTAATTGATTCTTACAATAGCCTTATGATTTTTTGCTCAGAATTTTAATAATTTTAGTAGTAGTAGTAGCAGCCTATTACGTACATTCTACTGAACAATAGTAATATATTTCTGCCACAATGCCTTCAAGTTAAACCAAACTTTTATTTTGACGGGTTGCCGTGAATGCCTTTGCATTTCTGTGTGTATGTGATATGAGGATAATTTTACTCAAATGAAACGGTCAAATGCTCATGAAGTGACTCTCAGAGCAGTTCTGGAGATGTTGTTCATGTATTTATGTCCTCATTTAGTGAGACGGCAGAGGTTAATATCACCGGAAGCGTCACACATGCTTCAGTACGAGTGCTAAACAAAACCGCACATCTGCGCCATTCATTAACACAGAGACACGCAGCATTCATATTTAAATAGTCGTTTTGCGGCGTAATATTTACAAATACTAGTGGGAGTGGGAGTGTGCTCACTTGTGTGTGCGAGCACGTGTGTGCGTGTGCGCGCGCGTCAGGGCGGAACTCCGCTGTGCGTGATACAGAGAGCGCGACCAATAACTTAAGGCTATTTAGTTTGTTTAATAAAAGAACAAGATATATACCTGTTCTATCGGAACGGTGACTTTAAATGACTTATTTTGTGATCTGGCGCTATAGAGAAAATATAATTAAATAAAATTAACGACCTTCAAGGGGGGCGGGTGGTGCCGTTGGGTGGGGCGGGTAATGACACCACACAATAGAGGAGTTTTGACGTAATAAACTGAGACAATGTGCATCAAAGTTTTAGTGAAAAACAGTCCTGTGGTGAAACATCTGTGGCGAACACAGCTGTGCAGCATGAGAGAGATCGAAAATAACGGAGATGTGTGAAGTAAAAGTGCAGAAAAGCAGTGTCTATTCTATGCACAACTTGAACAAACTGCAACAGGTAAAGCTATCAACTGTGAGGAAATTGGCAATATCGTTAACAGTTCTCATTTATAATCGATACTATGGCTCTTGTTATCAAGATCTAATCTATATGCTGTGTTCTATTAATGCGTGAACTCCATATTATTTGTAGCGCACTTGCCGTCCAATAATCGCAATAAGCTTTTGTGCTCTGTTACCTTTTAATAAACAAAGTATCAGCTTTAAAGGGGTCATATGATGCGATTAAAATTTTTCCTTTCTCTTTGGAGTGTTACAAGCTCTTGGTGCATAAAGAAGATCTGTAAAGTTGCAAAGACTAAAGTCTCAAATCCAAAGAGATATTCTTTATAAAAGTTAAGAGTCAGCCACGCCTACCTAAAACGGCTCATTCTAACACGCCCCCACATGTCTACATCACGATGTGGGAATATTTGCATAACGCCGCCCAAATGCTCACGCAAAGAAAGAAGGCGTAACTTTTATTCTCGCTGTAGTATTGTTGCTGCCGCCATGTCGAGACGCTGTGTGTTTCGTTGTGAAAGCGAAACTACTTTGTTTGTCCTTCCAAAAGAGGACATGACTAGAAATCAGTGGTTAAGTTGTATTTACAACACTGTTCCAGAACAGTTCAACCCAAATATTAAGATGTGTGCAGTGCATTTTATGGAGGACTTGTCACTGATGAAAAAGGATTTGCCACTGATGATTCAAACACGAGTTTTGAGAACTGTTTCAGAAAGGCGGGGCATAGAGGAGAAACAATAATGTACAGTATGTGGAAAATAATGTGTTTTTTGAACTTTAAACCGCATAAACACATTTCATTACACCAAATACACAAAATAATGTTCTTTTTAGCAACATCATATGACCCCTTTAAACTTCTGCCAAATTCATAACGAAATTCAATCAATAAATACGGTTTTGGCGCTCTTTAATGTGGCATGAGCGATCACTTTGGCGCCTCAGTTCAAGCGGCAGGTGAATCCATCATATTGTTCTCTTTACCACTATAGTACGAAATAAACATGAATGGACATCAAAAGGTAGGCTATTTTATAAGATAGCCTAAAACTTACTAAAATGTCTCATGTAATCGCTTATTCAGTGTTTCAAACTGCAGAAAATGTGTAAAGCTTATAAACAGTGTCACACAACAATACATATACCTCAGAATAACCTTTCGGCATCCATAAGCTCATCAGTCAGCTAGAAAAAAATAACTATAAAAGAGGAGCATTTTGCTAAATCTATGTGCTGTCGCTAATTGCAACCTGGATTTCATCCGAACCTTCTGCTCGGCATCTGAGAGAGAGAGCCAGCTGGCATTTTCACTAGCAGTGAGCCGTCCAAGACTTTGCTACTTTGTTATTATGAATATCTTGATTTTTATGCTGGTTGAGATTGTTTAATATGATGAATCTCATGCTAATTGCTGTGACTTTTACAGTCTACAGTAGTTTTACAGTAACCTCTGCTTTTGACACAAACACAACACACCTGTGAACAGAGAAAGTACCTGCTTTTGAGTCATGGAGAGACAAACCATTTATACTGTTTGAATAATTCTTTGAACAAATGTTTAAAGTAAATCTTGGAAATGTATTATTTTAATCATGATTAATAATGCTTTATAATGAGTTAATTTTTTCAGGTAATATAAAAAAAAGAAGCAGAAGTTTGTTAGGCCAACACTATGTCACCATACAAGCAGTGTGACACTTTGTCCTGCTAATTTAACTTACATTTTAACATTATTTATAAAGTTGTACTGTTAAAAACAGCCAATGAAAAGTCAGTTTTTACATGCATTGCTAAAAAAACTCCTGTGATCTTAGTGTCGCTCTATTTCATCCTATATTACTGATATTTGCACACATCACAGAGATATAATTCAGAAATTATTAATGAAGAAAAATAATGCATTCCTCTCGTTCATGATACTCCGTCATACTTTCCCATCGAATGTTGTTGGGTCTAATACATGGTAATAACTTTGGTTTTAAGCAGTTTTATTTTTGAACATTTGCACAGCAATTTTGGTTCTTGTGCTGGGTAACCACTTCATGTTCAGTGTCCAGTGTAAACCACATGAGAGCCACTGATCTATGGCTGCTGGTTTGGTTAAAATATTTGCATATGCATCAGTGATTGAACATGCACTGTTCCCTTGTTGCCCACAGGGTGGCGCACTTGGAGAACTATTCATGCATCCCTCCAACTGCAGCACATTCTGCACTCTAGTGGTCTTCATTCACATTGTGTAGTATGTACTGTATTTTTTCGTAGTCTATTCATTTTAGCCCAATGTTCATAGATTGTGAGGCTATTTATTTTGTTTTTCAAATGCTTAATGTTAAGGACCCCCAAACATGATCCTTTTTGTGGGATCCACTTCCTAAAATACAAAGGAAGCTACATTTTCTTATGTATAAAATATATGTGAAAATGTATATTAAAACACAACTATAAAGACAACTAAATTAAGTTGTTTAATTTATAGTTTATACTGTCATTGTAACAGAGTTATTTTAGTGTTTTGATACAGTTTCTATTAGTTTTTACTCAGTTAATTTTTATTTTATTTCAAGTGACTTTTTTTAATGGTTTTAGTTAACTTTAACAAACCTGCAGTGTACTTAAGAAATTTGTTAAAATATTGTTAACATAAACATATTTCATTAATATCATAAAAATATAGTTCACTCACAAAATGAAATTCTGTCATCATTTTCTCACCTTCATGTCATAAAACGTCGACTGTCTTTCTTCTGCAGGACACAAAAAAGTTATTTTGTCTTGGTTACCATTGACGTCCAGTGTCAAAAGAAAAAAACTGAAACATTTTTCTTCTTTTATGCTCCTTATAAAGTCATACAGGTTTAGAATGAAATGGGGGTGAGTTGAGTTTTTGGTTGAACTGTCCCTTAAAGGTATACATGATTAGAAGTAATCATTTTTTCTCTCAGACTTTTTCAGAGATCTTCTAGAAATGTTACAACCCCCTAAGGTTCTGCAGACCCAAATGTGAGAGCTCCATATCTAGACACCTCTGCATTTGGTAATACCATGGGGTTTTATACCATTTTCTGAATCCAATCAATCACTAAAGTCCAAAAAACATCCTTTTTTTGCTTTGAAATACTTTATGGAAGTAAAATGGCCAGTTCACTGTTTCATGTTGATTGTAAATGATACGTAATGCAGTACAGTGTCAGCTCAGCTGGTGCAGTTCCCTCCACACTTCCTCTGGATCTGTGTCAGGAAGTGAGTGAAGACCCTGAATCATCTCAGACTGTTCTTCTTCACTGAGAGAGACGGCTCTCTTGGCCATCTGGAGCAGTGAGGAGGGCAACACACGCTCTGTGGTCTCACAACACACTGAAGAAGTGGCCCATTTGTTGGCTTCACCTCGCCAACTCTCGCTGCTTGACACAGACACCGAGGCCGGCGCTAGATAACACAGCTACTGATACACACATGCTCTTAGATTGATAAAACCACACGGAGACACCTGCAGAGTATTGAAGTGTGTGTGTTATCTGAAGGGGAAACACAAGGTCTGGACTGTAATTACATAAAATTAATGCATTTTCTGAAGTGAATTATTATTATTACTTTTACTGAATCGTTCGGTTTCTAGATATGGCTTGGTTTGGGTTCCACCTGCATTGTAAACTGATGTTTTTTGGCCACAGCTCCTGAATATTTTGCACTTGTGAAATATATGTTTGACTAGACAGATGGGACAGTTTATAAGGGTGCGTTCACACTCGTCATGTTTGGTTCGATTAAAACGAACCCTGGTGCGATTGCTCTGTGAACGCTGCCATCTTGAACACTGGTGCGCACCAAACAAGCGGACCGAGACCGCTAAGGGTGTGTTCACACTTGTAGTTCGGTTCGTTTGGTTCATTTGGTCCGGACCAAAAAGGAAAATGATACATTTGGTCCTGGTCCGCTTAGCGTTCACATTGGCATTTTTCACAGCGAGCCTAAAGACACCGAACCTAAAGGCATAGTGATACGTTCATAACCTGATTGGTCGGCTTGAATGATGTATACAGCGTATATAGTGTTCACACTTACTCAAACGAACCGCACTAACAAAGCAATCGCACCAGGGTTCGTTTTAAACGAACCAAACATGACAAGTGTGAACGCACCCTAAAAAGATGGGTCTCGGTCTGCTTCCAAATGAACTCTGGTGCGGTTCGAATGATATATGAACGCAACACGGACCAAATACTTCTAAACTAACCAAAAACAGGAAGTAATGACAAGATGCGATGCTATGCGATATGATGTGACGATGTGGTGTAACCAAAACAAAATGAGCAGAGGGCAAATGTGGAGCAACGATGAGGTAAAGTGCCTTTTATGAGCTCCTTGTGAGTTTGCAGGTGGTGAAAATAAAATTATATGTACACGCAAGAATGAGCGCGCTTAGTCCAGCAGGCGGCATTAGGAGTGTTCGACTTAAAGCGGCGCTGAGCAGACCGATCGGTTAATGGGTGCTTTGATATCATACACCCGCAGCACCGCTTCAAGTCTAATTCACCTTTTGTTTGGGGTGTTCGGTGAGTTCTGTCACGATATATACGTAATTCAAGCCGACCAGGCAGGTTGTGAACGTATCACTATGCCTTTAGGTTCGCTGTCAAAAATGCCAATGTGAACACTAAGCGGACCAGGACCAAATGTATCATTTTCCTTTTTGGTCCGGACCAAATGAACCAAACGAACCGAACTACAAGTGTGAACACAGTGTGACTTTGATATTTGAAACCATTAAAATATGGCACACTAAATTGTTGCGTCTTATATGTTAAAAAATGTGTGCCACTGTTAATGTAAACGAAGATGAGATGACATTCATGGGACACTTTAAAATCTTTAAAGAAGATTTCTGCAGACTGACTGTTGTTTGAAATAGTTTAATGTGTTCACTTGATGTTTGTTTTATAGATCCGTTTACGATGATCAGCCCAATGCACACAAAAGGTTTATGGAGAAACTTGACGCCAGAATACGCAACCATGACAGAGAGATTGAGAAAATGTGCAACTTCCATCATCAGGGATTCGTGGACGCCATCACAGAACTGCTGAAGGTCCGAGCAGATGCTGAGAAGCTGATGGTATGTGGAAATCATAATTAAATTTATTTTAGGGATTAGTAACATATGCATTGATATTATTGAGGAATAATGTATCTTTTTAAATATATAAATAATTAATTTTGTCCTGCTAAATATTGTGTCAGTACCATGGTAGAATAATAGTATCAGGGAAAAAATAAATAAATAAGATTCTATATCTTACTAGACTTATATAAATGTAAGAAGGTCCTGATATACTTCAAGCAATATCGAAAAATAAAGAATTTGTACATAATTGGGCCAGAAATAAGTTAATTTAGAGTTCATAGGTTAGATGTTTACCTTAAAGGTCCCATATTGTCAAAACTGAAATTTCCTGGGGTTTTTTGTCTGGCAGTGGCAGCAGATATGCAATCAAATTTCTAATTTGAGGCTGTATTATGTCGATTCTGGCGCCCAACATCACAACAAGATGATATTTTAAGCTCCTTATGTAGCCGAATCTGCGCTGGGTTTGAATGGGCCGCCTCCAGTTTCCCCTTTGTTTCCTTTGTTTTGCTGCCTCCAGCTAGCGTTGTGACGTCGGCTGACCCTAGTTACCTGAGGTTGGCCTGGCCGTGCGTCACTCAGAAATCAACAGGCCAATCAGAAGAGAGGCTCATGAATATTAATTAGATTAATTAATTAGAAAGGGCTGTCAGAAGCGATTACCGGCCATAAAAGCTCCCCACCGACTAAAAGTTCAAGTTCCCGCTGCACAATTAATTTGAATTTGCATGCCTTTTTTCTTGACTCCTCATGAAGTATGATCTGATTACAAGGGTGAGCAGTTACAACAAGGAATCGTGGGCTTATTTGTCTAACAAAAGTGATATTATGTTTTAAGGGCCAAGTGAGCGACACCAATCGAAGACTTCAAGACGCCGGACGGGAGGTATGGCACAGTCTGGCTTTGTTAGTTTGTCTGCCGTTAGATGGGCAGAAGAAAAGAATGTCGATTATCGAACAATAGCGCAGAGAGGACTGTCTCGTTAATTGAGAGGGCTTCACACTCTTTGACCTTCCCTTATGTAAGGTGACGGCCCAAACGGAGGAGGTCATCCGCTGCCGAATTCAACAGAGGAACATGGCTACCACGGTGGAGAAGTTGCAGCTCTGCATTCCCGGTGAGACGCCGCATTTGCGCAAAAATCTCACCATGTGACCTGTAACCGCTACTTTTTGGTGCTTGTTTCCCAGAGATTTCGTTAGAAGACTATTAAAAACGATCCAGATACCGTAAACGCCAATGTTCCCAGGTTTCTTGTTACAGTAATGAGTCCAGGTCCTCATGTCTTTATATTTTACGGTCTCTCTGACTTCAAACTTGATACGACAGTTCCTAATTGCTTGGACAAACAAATGTTTTGTTTTTACAGTGGTTTAATCAAGAAACCTATTGGATGATTCTGTAGATAAATGCAGTTAGGTTGTGGTTTCTTTGGTCGGTTTCTTTTGAAAATAAATTTAGGAAGTGGTTACAGTTCACTGAATGACGAAAATGTTTCAGTTGATTTATTTTTAATACATGGTCGTCTTTACTTGAAAATCATGCTGTATTTTGTTTACGTTTCTGCAGTCCTGGAAATGTACAGCAAATTAAAGGAGCAGCTTGAATCGAAAAGGTAACTTATTACTTATTTGGACTAATGTGAGTTTTTATCTTTATTGCAAATCAGTCATATTCATCAGTGGTGACAAAATAGGTTAGAATCTCTTTAAAAAAAACATTTTTTTTCAGCTTAGAAGTTCAATGAAAGGTGCTGAACAGATAATGATTTTCATCCACCACATGAGATTAAAGTAAATATTATATGAGCTTTTAAGTTGCATCGTAGGTTGAAGGTTTGTACTTTGCGGTCCAAATACAGTATAAAACTATTATTTTAGTGATTTGTTTCAGCAATAACAATTAAATAAACACTCAATAAAATGTATAAAAAATAAATTACAAAAAATGAGTTACACTCAACAAGGCATGTTTAAAGCATGTTTATTCTAAATGGTGTCAGTATGTTTAGGAGAAAGGTTAATTTTTAGTTATCGACAAGCCTAACTTTTCCATAAATGAAAGAAAAAATATTCTCATCATCATGTATATCAGGGCACGCAAAATTGTTAGCCCGATGTCCTGGGGCTGTTGTGTTTTCCAGTCGGGCTACCAGAATGTATCACTGCCCTGCCAGACGGGCTACCTTGAACAGTGATATAAAAATCCCTTCCTTGAGTCGCGTTGTTCACTTGCTTGTAGGGGTGAAACGGATTATAGTTGATAATTTACACGTGTTTCTAAGTCTTACCAATTTAAACATTCAAGCGTTTTAAACCATTCATGCGCATGAAGAATTCAGTTCGGTGCTCGCGCGCACACACTCAAAGCGCGCACATACAGAGCGCCGTTTCAGGCAGAGCACGAACACAGAATTGATCCCTCTTTCGCTTCAACGGACACATACACGCAAAATTACCTCAAAATAACTATCTCGGCAAGTATTTTCATGTCTTAAATGAACGTAAACAGTGGAGAAAGAAATCGCACGTGCATCATTATATTGGATCCGTGCATTCGGTCTTAAAGGGGTGATCGGATGCAAAATTCACTTTTCAAGTTGTTTGAACATTAATGTATTTTGGAATTATATGATCCATCCTATAATTATAAAAATCCATCCAGTGTTTTTTTTTTAAATCCCTATTTTAAAATCCCCTTTCTCAAACCAGGCTGTTCTGAGATTCCTGTCAGAATGACGTAGTTCTGTACAGGCCCCTCCCACGATAGTTGATTGACAGTAGTGTTTCAGCACAGACTGGACTGGTGTCTTACCTTAGACCCACCCTGAGTGAGCTGTCATCAGTCCGCCATTGTGTTGACTCTGGTGCAGGGGAAGACAAGATGTCTCCGATTAAGCGATTGAGGTGCTTTATTGTTGGATGTAATAATGAATATAGCAATCGTCATTTACTCCCGACATCTGAGCTGCTGAAGACGCAGAGAATTTAACGTTACTTTCGCTTTGAAGTGCATGCGCCACTCCCCATCAGCCTAAATGCATCTATGTTCGCTCGAATCATTCGTGATCC
>NW_015548217.1:5228716-5229493 GCF_001515605.1 Sinocyclocheilus anshuiensis | reverse complement strand
AATGCGCTAATTAGCAAGTTTCACGATGAATGCGGCTAAAGTAAACAGTCTCTCTGAGAGCAGCTCGGACGAGAGGGGTGGGGCCAGCAGAGCTCATTAACATTTAAAGCAACATGGACTATAATGGCTTGATAAAAACAGAACTGATTTTGACAGGTTTAAAAAGGTGTTTTTTACACTAATTACAATATCTTTTATTCGGGCTAGTTAAATTCATTTTTGGGCTACCAAAATCTGAAGAATGCCTGCCAGAAGGGCTACCAGGGATTTTGAAATTTTGCGATCCCTGTATATCTACAGTATGATAATAATTGAATGTGTGAGCTTGGTCAGTGTAGTCAACAACACCACAGTTAGTGTAAAATTTGAGAAAAATTAAGAGACTATTTACGGTTTGCTGTAGAATGGGTCCAAATGAAGTCACAATTTGAAAGATTTTTTTTTAAATGGGGTGAAAGTCATGCAATAAGAGGGTTGCACCCAAAACAGCAGAATATTAAATAATTGGCAACTCTTTTTAAAAATTCTTTAATAAAATAAATAGACATTTGAATTTTTTATCATTAAAAACTACCTACTTTATATGTATGTATGTAATGGAAAATTGTAAAAAGAAAATTTGTAATAGGTTAAACATACAGGTGCATCTCAATAAATTAGAATGTCGTGGAAAAATTAATTTATTTCAGTAATTCAACTCAAATTGTGAAACTCGTGTATTAAATAAATTCAATGCACACAGACTGAAGTAGTTTAAGTCTTTGGTTCTTTTAATTG
>NW_015548217.1:5192495-5228700 GCF_001515605.1 Sinocyclocheilus anshuiensis | reverse complement strand
GACTGACTAAGTAGCCATTAAGGGACAAAGAAGGGTCATTATTTTCAAGTTCAATGTGACCTTACACCCATCCCGTCATTCTAGGAGATGACTGAACACTTCTTTATAAAAGAGGTTTAAGTGCATTTTTAGATAAATTCTAATAGTTAAATTATTTTTTATATATATATATATATATAAAAAATAATTTAACTATTAGAATTTATCTAAAAATGCACTTAAACCTCTTTTATAAAGAAGTGTTCAGTCATCTCCTAGAATGACGGGATGGGTGTAAGGTCACATTGAACTTGAAAATAATGACCCTTCTTTGTCCATTAATGTCTACTTAGTCAGTCATAACACATCATGAATAAATAAACTATTCAAACGCAAAGACAACTGACCTTGTGTGTGCCCTTCTTCACAGCACTGCCCTGTACCAGCAGGCCCATGACAGGCCTCCTCCAAATTGAGGCAATTAGTGCAATGTGTTTTTCCATTAATCTGTGTGTCGCCACTGCGCGCTAATGACTAGGCTGGGACATGGTCTAATCAGACAGGGATTCTTTCACAGTTCACATGTAGCACTCGCTGGGAAGGGTGCCACTTTGGCCTTCCACATGGACGTACGCGCACTTCAGAGCGGTGAGGTCAGGGAGCATTCAGAGGCACCGGCTACTGCGGTACAAGTTATTAAGCATATAAGTACATTGAATATGGAAAGACACAGGTGTGCAAGTTTGGTATTTTAGAGCCCATGTTGCATACATAATACTGGATATATTTGGAATAATTACGACTTTTTTAATGCTTTTTGAAGAAGTTTCTAATGCTCAAAAAGACTTCATTTGTTTGATCAAAATACAGTAAAGCAATGATTTTTTTCTTTTTATTATTATTATCAGCTTTGAAAACAGTTGTGCTGCTATTTTTGTAGAAACTGTGATGATTGGGATTCTTTTTCATGAGCAGAAAAACAACAGCATTTATTTGAAACTGAAAATGTTGTAACATTATAAATATTCTTACTGTCACTGTTCATCAATTTAATGCATCCTTGCAAATAAAAGTATTCATATCTTTATTTATTTACTTATTTTAAATCTTACTTCAGCATTGATAATGATAAGAAATATTTATTGAGCACCAAATCAGCATATTATAATGATTTCTGAAGGATCTTTTAATGTCGAAGACTGGAGTAATGATACTGAAAATTCACTTTTGCCATCACAAGAATAAATTACGTTTTAAAATGTATTCTAATAGAAACCAGTTATTTTTAATTGTACGAATATGTATGAATATTTCACAATGTTACATTTTTACTGTATTTTTGATTAAGTAAATGCAGCCTTGGTGAGACTTGTTTTCAGAAACATAAAAAAAACATCGTAATTATTTAAAACTTTTGACCACTAGCGCATCCTGGGGATAAAAAAAAGAAAAGAAATTAAGTTTGGATATAAATGGAAAAAAACCCCTATGCTTTTCCCATGACTTGATTCATACTTCCATGAATTTGGCCACTACACTAATTTACATTTACATTTAGTCATTTAGCAGACGCTTTTATCCAAAGCGATTTACAAATGAGGACAATAAAAGCAGTCAAAACTAACAAAAGAGCAACAATATATAAGTGCAAATGACAAGTCTCGGTTAGCCTAACGCAGTACACATAGCAAGGTTTATGTGCATTTATATATATATTATACACACACACACACACACACAAAGAAAAACAAATAGATAGAATAGAACAAATAGAAAGCTAGTGTTTTTTTTTTTAAATAAAAAATAAGATAAATATAGATAAAGTATAATTAAAATAGAATAGAAAGTGTTAGAGTTAGAGGGTCAAATAAAGGTGGAACAGATGTGTTTTTAGTCGTTTCTTGAAGATGGCTAAGGACTCAGCTGCTCGGATTGATTTGGGCAGGTCATTCCACCAGGAGGGAACAGTTAATTAAAAAGTCTGTGAAAGTGATTTTGTGCCTCTTTGAGATGGAAAAAAATAAATAAATAAAATTCTCCGCTAATTCATACAAGCAAAATATATAATGAATTGGGTATGAAGAGCACAGGAACACAAGCCGTTAATAAACTTCTGTGTTTGTTGTGGTAGTATTGTAGTTATTCAATGCTGATAAACTTCCACCTGCAGGAGGGAACAGTTAATGAAAAAGTCTGTGAAAGTGATTTTGTGCCTCTTTGAGATGGAAAAAAAAAAATAAATAAAATTCTCCGCTAATTCATACAAGCAAAATATATAATGAATTGGGTATGAAGAGCACAGGAACACAAGCCGTTAATAAACTTCTGTGTTTGTTGTGGTAGTATTGTAGTTATTCAATGCTGATAAACAACCACCTGTGACCACACAGTTGCAACACTGCTTATCAACCGTAAACACAAAAAACTCTGACAGTTATAGTAACATTCTGAGTTCAGTAAGTTAAGCTAAATCAACAACATTTATGTCAACAGAAAATTGACTCGCCTTTTGTTTTCTTTAAAAAAAAAGTTACAATGAGGCACTTGCAACAGAAGTGAAAAGGGCATGTATTTGTAGAAATGTCAAGCTTTTAATTTTATAAAAACGCTTGCGTTAATTCTCCTCTTAAAACTTGTTTGAGCTGTAAAGTTGTTCTTATCATTTTTACAGTTATTTTAGGGTTTTATGGCAACAGACTTGTGAACAGACTCTTCACTCTAAAATCATGTTAATGCACATATGGTTTACATCTAGTGGCTGTGCTATTGAAACAGTGAGTACAAGATTGGCTCCATTCACTTTCATCATGATACAATCTGACAGTGATTCTCTTAGCCAGGGATATGATTTTTATAGATACCTCAAAATATGCCGCAATACAATTACAATTTGATTAGATTTATTATGATATTATGTGTTACATTTTTATTAACTCGCAAATGCAGCACACACTTTTAATTGAGCTACCTCAAAATTGCTAATACGATATCCCTACTGGTTGTTATAACTTAATAATAATAGTAATAATAATAATTATAACTGATCAAATATTTAATGACACCTCTGTGAAACAGTCAATGAACAGGAGTGTCAAAATAAAGGTGCATCTTAAAAATATAGATACCGTTGTTTGTGTGTGTTCTGTGTTGAATCACTCCATATCAGTGTATCATTGTAGCCCTAGTAAGTGCCTCAAAAAGATTTTTGCTTTTTAAAGAATATTGACTCCATCTTAGCCTTTATTGATCATCACATTGCTGTTATCAAATTGATGTTTTTCCTTTTCAGATACTACTCTGCATTGAAAACCATGGAGCAGCTACAAAACATTTATATTCCCAGAGTGAGCCAGTACAGGTTCTGCCAAATCATGGCTGAGACGCTTCCTAAACTCCGAGAGGAGATTAAGGAGATCTCCATGTCCGACCTAAAAGACTTCTTGGAGAGTATCCGAAAGCACTCGGATAAAATTGGTGAAACCGCAATGAGACAGGTAGGATTTTATATTTTATTTTATATTTTTTATTTTATTTTTTATTTTATTTTATTTTATTTTATTTTATTTTTTTATTTTATTAAAATAGACTGTTGTACATCTAGGTTTCAAAATCTAGTCTATGGTTGCTTCCTAACTGAGACGGATTCTTATACAGTAAGTGACTGATTTGGAGGGCTGTACATAGGTGTCTGCATATCATACAAGTGCATTGGAGAATAGATTCGTTGATCATTGGTTTCAGAGCTTGCTGTTTGCATGTTAATGCTGCCTACCTTGTGGAGCAGCCTGAGCAAAACCCTGATGCTTTCAAATATTCTATGTAGACACCTGGTTTTGAAATGTAGATAATGGGTACTAAACATTTTTGCACACGTATAGAAAACTAAAGTTGCAGTGAGAGGCTGTTGACGTTATTGTTGATCTCCTCTTCATCACCTTGTTCTCTCAGGCTCAGCAGCACCGTACGTTTAACAGTGCAGTGCAGAAGCAGGTGACTCTGAGCTGTGCCAAACCTCTGTATGGTCTGAATGGCCGAACACCCCTCCAACACAACGGCCTGAGCACAGAGGCAGCGGACGAAGAGGAGATGGATGAGAAGGTACATTCTGAGAATATTTAGCATCAAGCCCAAAATAAACATGAAGCACCATACTTTAGCCCTGCTTTATGTATGGCATTAATATCCAGGTCTTCTCGAAAACTTCCCGATTTCATCCTGAAAATATATTTGACAAAGAAAATTCATTTAGAATCATTATATATATATTTTTTTTTTATATAAATGCAAACATTTTCCTCCGATGCTTGTTAATAATATTTAATGAATATTTAATTAATTACAGTAAAAAGTTAAAATTAGGGCTGGGCAAGTTAACGTGTTATCACGTTAGCGCCGACAATTATTTTATCGCGCATTAACGCAGTTTTTTTATTATTATTATTTTGAAAGCCCTTTACTCACTGGCTCTGAATTCACATACAGACAAACCATGGGTCACAGGAGGCGTGGGATGTTGATCAGTACTGGCTTGGGATGGGCGTCATCACACGTCTCAATCAATGAGAGCATTTGGGGTGGGCCTAAGACTGCAGTATCGCTCACATGAATGCTCCCGATAAAATTATTTAGGCTAAGCATCAACATTCACAAACCACTGTTCGCTGTTATTTTTAACAGAAAAGAATGCAACGTGCTCGTAATCACGACTTCATAAGTGGGACATTTCCGATAGCACGTGAAGACAGCAGAGAAGCGCTCTCGCTCAGCACAGTGGAGTGCATCGTTTTGTTAACTTTGTGGTTTATTATTATTTTGAGTCGTTTGGGACGCGGTAACACATGACCCTCTCACAATATATTGCTTTACAGATCTATCACTTTTGCCGCTAAGAAATGTACACGCAATCATGCTGCACGTATCAGAAGTTCGGCGCTCCGGCGCGGTTAGCGCTCTCACTACATGCGTGCCGCGCATGAGCCCTACTGGACCGCACTCTGGTCCACCTCTTCCAACCGAGCCAGGGACGGCTAAACGAACCGCTCCCAAGCGCGGCACGGAGCGATCACACTAGTCAAACAAACTGGGCTTTGGAGGCCAAACGTGCTCAGGCACTGTTAAGATTGCCTAGTGTGAGTACACCCTTATTCCCCCTCATCTCGCACACGAGTCTCTACCCGCCTGCACCCACACTCGCCCATCAAGTGTTGTCTCGCGCCGCACTCTGTTGCGTTGGGTCCCGCGATTGTGCAGGTCTCTACTCGGAAGGTGCCTGTTATACTGTTATGATCGAGGCTCTGGACTCTGTGCATAAGTTATTTTTCTATAACAAACTATAAAATATTTTCTATAAAAACGTTAATGCCCTGGCAGTGGCAAATAGCTTTGGTTTTATATTTAATTTGATTATATTAATGTTATAAGTTGAGATTTACAAGAAATATTTTAACTGCTACTATGTAAAAGGAATACTATAAAAAGCACCTTATTTGTTTAAAGTGTTTGCAAACCAAATGCTATTGCACTTTTGTTCATATAGCAGTACTTTTAAATGAAAAAAGTGCACAATACACTACTTTTGAATGCATTATTGAATTTTGTGCATAACAATGTAATTAATCGCAGAAAATCATGCGATTAATCGCAATTAAAAAAAAATTATCGTTGCCTAGCACTAGTAAAAATACATTTAAAACCAGCATAAAAATGTGGTAAAACTGTAAAGGCAGTACAACAAATCCTATGATGTATAAATACTTGAATTAGACTTTTAATAATGCTCATTTGCTTAATACTTAAAATATTATATTATTAGTTATTGTTTTGTATTTTATAATATAGAATATATTATTATAATTGATTTAATTATTGATAGTTATTTATTATTTTATTATATTTATACTATGATGATTACCATTACTGTAATGAAAGTAATGTGTGTATATATATATATATATATATATATAGAGAGAGAGAGAGAGAGAGAGAGATAGAGAGAGAGAATTTAAAAAGTACTTATTTGCTTATTATAACAGTATTTGATTAATTATTGTACATATTGTGTTATTAATTAAACTATTAATAATTGCTTATTAATTGATTATGCTTATACCACAATATATAACAATTCTAATAATTTTTCTTGTATGACAAATTATAAAACAATAATATATTTATATGCCTTAAAAATGTTTTGAAGGGATATTTTGTTGAATCTTTATATGTTGTTCAATTCAAAGATCTCTTCTGAAAACATCATAAATATAGTTGAAGCTTCACTGTTTAATCCATTGCCAGTAAAGGCACTTGGGTCAGGAAATGTTTCTTTAACTTTGTCAGTTTTCTTTTTAAGGTCTTGACGGTGCAGGATCTGGTGGATTTTTCGCCAGTCTACCGATGTCTTCACATCTACACTGTTTTGGTAATTCCCAGCATCTCTTTTACTACAAATGTGCCGTGCACACAGTGAACAACCAATATATCAACAGCCTGTCTCCATAACATGTTATGAAAGTCTGTTTGGGTTCTGCAGTAGAACACAATATGTGTTTTATTGAGAAACATTCCTGTTGATCTGTTTCTAATAGGCCTCCAGCCTCTGAGTTGACAGTGCGTTTTCATTGAAAGGCTTTTCTCTCAAAGTGGCTCCTCGAACATTAATGGCTTATATAAGCAAAGGGATTTCCAGAGTTTTGACTGTCGTGCCATCAATATTATTTTTGCTTTAAACCAAACGCAAACTGTGGAGAGGTGAGATTGAGTTCGTTAGCGCTCGGTGCCATCGCTCATCTGGTCAGAACTAATCCCGAGTCCTTCAACACGCCAACAAAAGGGGTCAGACTGCAGCATCTAATGGGACTGACCGAGCAGTAACCCCCTTTTTGGCGTAAAAACAAAGCAGTGAAAAAGTTATTTCGCTTCGGCATTCAGATTGTGCACAAACTGCGGTGCATTCACTGGCCGTAGGATGAGTCGAGTGCTTTCCCATCAATGGTTCAGTTAATGAGAACACGAGCGCTTTTGACCGCTGTGCTACCCGAGAGCTCACAGGTGCTGGCAAGGGCCGAGGGCCACTCTTCAGCCACACCGAGAAGAGAGAGGGGGCGCAGGTGCTTTGCGTTCAGAGAGATTGTATGTTTCCAGTTCTTTGGAAATACACTTTGCCTAAATTTCAGTCAAACCACATATAAACATACCTATACATACATTTCACTCCAGTTTCCAGCTGAAATGAACACTAGCTGCAGCAAAACGACAACCACTTTTATTCCTTTTTACACAAGTTACAATAATCGGGCAAATAATTGAAAAAATAAAAGCACAGTTCCTTGCACAATACTATATTATGACCTCAAAATACTGTTACCATAGTGATTGATCTGTAAATTTTTGATATTCGCATTGCATAACCTGCTTCATATGTATGGCTTTTCGGGTTTAGTAAACTTGCTTGGTAGCCCACCTGATACAGCATTGCACTTGCGATGCGGAGACCTGGAGTATGAATCCCTTGAAACAAAATTCACGAGACACCACAAAAGAGCTTAATAGAAAGCGTCGTTAAACAACAACAACAACAACTAGATCAAAAAGTTAGTCAAGACAAACTTTGAAGTTAGCTTGAGAAAGCCTGACCAGAAAGTTTGAAAAAGTTTTAAAAGTTTTGTTAGGGTGTTGCTATGCGGTTACTAGGGTACTTGGGGTGGTTGCTACGTATGTGGTTGCTAGGGTACCCGGTGTGGTTGCTAAGGTGTTGCTATGCAGTTGCTAGGGTACTGTGGGTGGTTGCTAGGGTGTTGCTCAACTTAACGAGTGAAATTAAAAATTAATTGCTAAAGTCAATCAGTGATGGTACAGTTGACTGGTTTGCATAGAAAACATTCCGTGTCTTGTGTGCCTTAACCTGATTAATTACAAATACAGTTTGCTCTGGGGTAAAATGAACAATTGCATGCCGTGCAAGTTGAATGCTCTTGTATTAATTAAATTAAATGGATATTAATTTGTTTTTAAACACTTTAATGCCACATTCTATTTCTTTATAGGGAGACAGGGAGACGTTTGAAAATTACTATAGGAAGCAAAGAAAAAAACAAGCAAGACTAGTACTGCAGCCTCAGTCTAACATGGTTAGTATTCGTTGCTCTTTGTACAATCCCAACAGTTTGTATTTTTTTTAATTGAATGTGTTTTACTTCAGCACGAGACAATGGAGGGCTACAGGAAGTACTTTAATCAGATTGTCGGGTAAGTTAAATCTGGATTTATTTGTGAAGTTATTTGTGTAGTTTGATAAAGTAATGCCAACTCCCATCATGCTTTGCAGGTTCTTTGTGGTGGAGGATCACATACTACACGCCACACAAGGCCTGGTGACTAGAGCCTTCACAGACGAACTGTGGAACATGGCCCTGTCCAAAATCATCGCAGTGCTCCGCACACACTCCGTGAGTCCCGCACACGTCCCAATCAAGTCCGAGCACTGCGGGGGATGCACTAAGGAGTCTCATGCAAAGATTTGACATCCCCCTCTCTTTCTCTCTCTGCTGTGCTCTGGCCCAAGTCTCTTTTTTGTGATTGAAAGTTAGCTAGCAGTGGGAGAGAGCAGGCTTGACCCCTTTGTTCGGGCCACAGGACTCAGGCTGTGAGCTTCAGCCGCAGGGTATTTGCATAATCCCTCACTGATTTACAACTGACTGACCCTCCAAACACACTCTCAGCCCCAGCAGTTTAGAATATTCACAGTTAATCTGCTGTTATTGTTGCAATCTGTCCTCATTAGGCCCAACTGACCTCTCCATTAGATCAGATTGAATGGATCGCCACTGAAAGGGCTCACCAGGAAATGCTTCCAATTATCATTCCAAATGCCTTGTTTTGAAAATAAACTTCACTGAAAGACACGACTAAAGCCCTCTTAGCTCCTGAGCTGCCTGCGCTGAAAAAAAATTGGTGTAGGATTTACTTTGAAACGATTTTCATTCAGAAATTCTAGTCAGTTTCACAAATAATTGCAGAGAAACGGCAAGGAGCATATTAAACATGGAATGTACTCCAGTAATCTTACATAAAAAAAAAAAAAATTACAATGTGAAAGCAAAAATTTTTTTTTTTTTTTTGTGTCTTTGTTGTCATTTTTATAGTCATTTAAATTTATTAATTCCAAGATTTGATACCGGACACCAGAAATCTCTATAAAAATGTTTTAAAATCTTAGTAATAATTAAAGAACAAAAAGTTATGGTGATTCACTGGTCAAACGCGTGGGAACCTTAAGTGTGTAACAGCTTTCAGGCTGCAATTATACACTCACAAAAGCTATTGTTTTTTTTTTTATTAAACCAACAAAAAAATGATATGATGTTATATGAAAATATGATGTGTGTATCATGAGGAATTGCTTGAATATATTTGTTTTCTTGAAGCAACCACTATAATATTGCAGTTATCATGTTATATTTGATCATTTTTAAAGAACGCTACTGTGATTTTAACTTGTAATAACCATTATCTTCCTTGTTCATTTGCTTATGTTAAACAAGTTCCAGTTTAATTAGATTTTGTGTAATTATATTATTTAAAAAAAAAGGAAATAAACAATACACCTAAATATGAATTATATAAATATAAATTATGAATATAATTTTTTTTTTTTTACCTTTATTTAACCAGGAAGAAACTCATTGAGATTAAAAATCTCTTTTTCAAGAGTGTCCTGGCCAAGATAGGCAGCAGTACAACCATACATACATACAGGTACAAAATATAGTAACATAAAACAACTGAAATAGCGAATCCTTTAAAATAAACCACAATCAATAACACATCAGGCAGAACATCTACAGCCAGATGTGACTGCCTCCAAGTCAGTTAACATCCTCTTAAAAGCGACCAATGAGACCAGCATATTAATTTTCATAGATTTCTGTAATTTGTTCCATGAAGAGGGAGCAGCATACTTAAACGCCTTTTTTCCCAGCTCAGTTCTAACCTTTGGAACAGACAGAAGGAAAAGATCCTGTGAACGAAGATTGTAAGTCCCAGTATTATTTACACTGATGTAGGTCAGAAGGTAGGATGGAAGTAGACCTAAAATAGCTTTGTATATGAAGATATACCAATGTTGAAGTCTCCGCATTGATAGAGAAGGCCATCCAACACGTTCATACAGTTCACAATGGTGAGTGAGGACTTTAAAACCAGTGATGAACCTCAGAGCTCCATGGTATACAGTGTCCAGTGCATATAAACTTTGAGACGAAGCATGCATGTGTAAAACATCACCATAGTCAAGTATAGACATAAAAGTGGCAGCAAGGATCCAAACCAACAGTCTCCACTGTAGAGGAACACCCATGTTGAGTATTAAGTGACTCAAATAAAAATCCTGAGGCTATGAAATGTTCATTGAAACAGTCAAGTATTTTGGTCTTGTCCGTGAGTTTTTGAGAGTCTATCATAATGCTTGAAGGAAATTCCTGGCCTTTACTGATTTCTGATAACGATTTGATAGTTTTCCAAAATTTTGATGGGTTATTTAGGTTATTTTATTTTAGGAGTAGTTTGAGAAAGAAAATGGTCAGCTTTGGCTTTTCTAATTTTTAGAGTACATGCATTACGCAGTTGCCTGAAAACCAGCCAGTCAGAATTCTGATTTGATTTTCTGGCTTTTGCCCATGCCACGTTGCGCTCATGAAGGATATTTGCTAAATCAGAAGAAAACCAAGCATTGTTTCGGCCTTTAACTCTGTATTTCTTTAGTGGAGCATACTTATTAATTATATTGGTGAACACCTCATGAAAGAGGTTCCAGGCACTATCAACATCTGCACTAATATTAATTTTTTCCCAATCATAATTAGATAACTCGTAAAGGAATTCTTGTTCTGAGAAATGCTTCATGTTACGCTTGACTATAATGCGTGGTTTAATTTTAGGTATTTTAGTATAATAGATATATAATTTAAAATAATGATATTTTTAAATAATATCATTATTTAATAATTACATCACACATAACCTTATAAATAATTTAAAGTAATGAAATTTAAATAGTATCCTATGAAAATATTCTACGTTCTTTGTTTTGTTTTAGGGGTCATACTCACTTCATACACAACTCACGTGTGTGTGTTTGTGTTCTCGTCAAAATGCTTGTCAATGACGTACATCACTTCTTGAAGTGTGGAGTGACGGCGTGTGTTGCAGCCTGACCAGTGCTTATTTAACCGTGTGATTTACGCACTCACTCCCCGCGTCTGAGAGGCAGGCCACTGCGCCCTATCTAAATGTTTAACAAGAGAATCACACTAGTGCAAGGGGCTGTAAATCAAACCTGCAGCTCCTGTACAACCACCCTCACTATCTAACCCCACCAACCTGGAAGAGACTCGTCTGGCTCATGGTTAAATGCTCTGGAGATCTTTGTGGAGGCTAAAGCTGCTGCCAGCCTTATGTTAATGTTGATAGCGGTTTCTCATAACGTAACTCACATCTGCAGTTAACCGTAAATCATTAACTAGTTAAACACTCATCAATTATTGATTGAGAACTGCATTAAGTTGCCAAAACCTGGGGCGCATTACGTTTCTTTTACCGGGACCATTTTCTGGGACCAACGTGCAGTGTGAAAGGGGTTTAAGAGGGAAACGCTGAACCTAAACTAATCTGGTCTGCAGAAATGTGATTCATTGGATCTTGGATCCTCTGTTTGAATGGATTGATAACACAAGGTTTTATTGTGCAGTTTTAGGGGTGAATCGAATGAAAGAATGTCTGGCTCATATTTCAAACCAAAATTAAAAGAATGAAAGAAAATATATTTTGCAATAATACATTTAATTAAGTACAAACTTCATCCAGTTCTCAAGTTATCAGTTAAAAGAAAAGTAAAAATATATCTATCTAATAAATCTAAAAATATATAGGCCTATATCTAATATTTCTTTATGGTAAATTATGATGATAATATATAAGAGTGATTTTATTTGTTGTCATTTGTTATCATGATAAATTGGCTTCACTTCTAAAATCTTGTAAAATCGTTTTGCTAATTTTATTTCTTTTTATTTTGGAGTGAAATATGACCTGCACATTTCTTTTAAAAATTCACCCATAGATGCGTTATGTTCTAAACACATTTGTGAAGACTGCCTATTTGAAGATGCACCATTTTGTTGTCATTCTTATCATTATTTATTTATTTTTTTAACCCACTAGTCCTACTGCAATGATCCCGACCTGGTCCTAGAACTGAAGAACCTGATAGTTATATTTGCAGACACTTTACAGGTATTCTCCAACTTTTTGTTTAAAGTATATCTGTTAATTTCACTTGAATTACACTTAGATTTTATTAATATTTATATCAAACATTAATGTCAAGATATCTGTATGCTGTACATTTTATAAACTTGAACTATAATTTCTGCTGCTTACTCACTGAACACTTACATCTCATGAACACTTGACAATAAACCGTGGAACACACAACACTATCATACATTTATTTAACACATACTTATTTACATTTCAAATTTGCATATAACATACCTGTACATACAAAATTATCTACTTTGTATATTGTGTTTTTGCTATTTTGTACATTGTCTATTTTGTATATTTGTATAATATTCTTTTTAGTGTGTCTTGTCTTGGCACTGTCATTCTGTTGCACTGTGGAGCTTCTGTCACTAAAACAAATTCCTTGTGTGTGTAAACATACCTGGCAAGGCTCATTCTGATTCTGTAATTGCCTTGGTTTTGTAGGGTTATGGCTTCCCTGTCAACAGACTTTTTGACCTTTTGTTTGAGGTTAGAGATCAGTACAACGAAACATTGCTCAAAAAATGGGCCCTGGTGTTCAGGTGAGCTGAACTACAACTGCATTGTTTCTGGTGTTAGTGAATTGATATGGGTAGATTCTGCGTTATACAGTGACTGTGTTTCCTCTGCTGAAACAGGGATATTTTTGAGCAGGACAACTACAGCCCCATTCCAGTGGAAAATGAAGAGGAGTATAAGGCCGTGATCAGTCGCTTCCCCTTCCATGATGCAGAGATAGAAAAGGTTGAAATAAATAAGATTTTTTTGTTATTTCCTTTATTGTTAATGTATGAAAGAATTCTCTTATAAAACATTTGACAATTTAAACAAACTGAATTCCGTTTTAATATATTTTAAAATGTAATATATTTCTGTGATGGCAATGCTGAATATTCAGCAGCCAATAATCCAGTGATTCAGAAATCAAACTAATATGCTGATGGATATTCTAAAAGATTCTTTCCAAGAAAGCCATTTTGGCCAATTATTTGAGATAATTCGTACCTTGTATTGAAAAAAAGATATATACCAGTGTGATTCACAAGTGAACACAAAAGAAAGTGCAAGTATTTCTTGGAAAATGGGTTGTGAATGTCTGTTCTTATCGACTGGACATGAATCACCTTTTATTGTCTTTCTTGTTTATTAATCAGCAACAATTTCCAAAGAAGCTGCCCATGTCCCAGTCAGTGCCTCAAATCTACTCTCAAGTGAAGGAGTTTATTTACGCCAGCTTGAAGTTCTCCGAGTCACTCCATCGCAGGTGAGCAGAATCCACAACACCCATGAATCTACAGACAGAAGACATTCAGCAATTTTCATTCTCATTCATCCAGTGTGCTTATTCTTGTTCAGAATAAAATGCTAATATTAATCGAAAATCAACTTTAGATGTAGAATCTTGTTAGCAAATACACAAATCTTCAATACTTATCTTGCTGGATCTGTCCGCTGCTTTTGACACGGTTAAATAACAGATCCTCCTGTCAACCCTATTGGCAAAGGCCATCTCAGGAACCGCACTCCAATGGTTTGAGTCTTACCTCTGAGATAGGTCCTTCAAGGTATCTTGAGAAGGTGAGGTGTCCAAGTCGCAACATCTACCAACTGGTGTGCCTCAGGGCTCAGTTCTTGGACCACTTCTTTTCTCTGTCTACATGGCATCACTAGGTTCTGTCATTCAGAAACATGGCTTTTCATATCACTGCTATGCTGATGACTCTCAACTCTACCTTTCATTCCATCCTGATAATCCAACGATAGCTGCTCGCATCTCAGCTTGTCTAACTGACATTTCTTGCTGGATGAAGGACCATGACCTTCAACTGAACCTTGCCAAGACAGAACTGCTTGTAGTTCCATCAAACAAATTGTTTCATCACAATTTCACCATCCAGTTAGGCACATCAACCATAACTCCTTCAAAAACAGCCAGAAACCTTGGAGTTATGATTGATGATCAGCTGACTTTCTCAGACCACATTGCTAAAACTGCACGGTACTGCAGATTTGCTTTATTCAACATCAAGAAGATCAGGCCCTTTCTTTCGGAACATGCTTCACAACTCCTTGTTCAAGCTCTTGTTCTGTCCAGGCTGGACTATTTCAATGCTCTCTTGGCAGGTCTTCAAGCCAGTTCTATCAAACCTTTACAATTAATCCAAAACGCGGCAGCGAGATTAATTTTTAATGAGCCAAAAAGAATGCACGTCACACCTCTGTTTATCAATTTGCACTGGCTACCAATTGCTGCTCGCATAAAATTCAAGGCTTTCACTGACTTTTTCATTAACTGTTCCCTCCTGGTGGAATGACCTGCCCAGCTCAATCCCAGCAGCTGAGTCCTTAGCCATCTTCAAGTATCGGCTAAAAACACATCTCTTCCATCTTTATTTGACCCTCTAACTCTAGCATTCGCTATTCTAATTCTATTCTTTAAAAATAACATGCCCCTTTTAGACTTGCACTCTGTTCATTTACTAACTGCATGTTTTCTTAAAAAAATAAAAAAATAAATAACACTAGCTTCTCTAGTCTTTTTGTATTCTATTTATTTGTTTTCTTTTTATTTATTATACAATTAACAAAAGCAAAAAGATCTCTAACTCTAGCTTGCTCTATTCTTTTTCTATTCTGTTTTCTTTTTATTTATTATATAATTAAAAAAAAAAACTTGCTACGTGTACTGCGTTAAGCTAACTGAGACTTGTTATAGCACTTGCATATCTTTGCCCTTTTGTTGATTTTGATTGCTTCCATTGTCCTAATTTGTAAGTCGCTTTAGATAAAAGCGTCTGCTAAATGACTAAATGTAAATGTCATGTAGCAAAACAACCAAAAAGAAGACATCTAGAAACAGAATTTGGCAGAATTTGACTTGTGAAGCTGTTATCGTGACATGGCCTTCTCCATGGGAAGCCCTCATTTACGGTTCTGAACTGTCTTTAAAACCACCACCCTCCCCTCCACCCCTAGCCATCTCTTCTGCCAATATTTGTTCTCTTTAAGCTCCGTGGCATTCGGCTGGTCGTTGTGAGGGGTCTGTGTTGTGCTTGTCACTGGCACCCCAAATTCTTTCCCAGAGGGTTAGAAGTGCACATAGCTTGAGGATTTTACCTCTCATTGTCCCTCTGAGGCGAGTAGCCACTGCTCAGCAGCAGAGATTAGTGGTTGACCAGTGGATCACCAATGCTGATATTTATCGGCTGATATTTGGCTTTTTTTTCTTTTTTTTTTATATTGTAGCAGCTGCTACGTTTTTCTTTTTGCCCAACAAGTTTCAAAAGCAAGACTTTTTTTTATTTTGGCAACGCTGAGAACACTAGCACCTGAGCTCTCATTCTCCATTTTATTTAGTTTATTGTCTTTGTTTAACTGTTTACTATCTTATAAATTATTAGACAGAACTGTTCAACAAAGAAAGAAAATAAAATTTGAAAAATAATTATTGCATTTACTTTTATATGAATAATAATACAAAGGTAAGCGCTACAATACTTACTCATATGCTGTCGGCATTCAGCAAAAATACTTTTTATTCATTAAAAAGTTGTTGAATATCTCAGAAATATTTAATGCCACATACTTTGCAAACTTTTGGAATCCAACTTTTAGATCCTCTGATGTATGCACTGTCATATTCAGAGTTTACTGTATGTAAAATAAGAGAACATATAATTTGCTGTACACACAGACTTGCTAGATTTTTTTTATCAAGTTCATATAATTTTTTCCATTTTCAAATTATTTCTAATTTAGTAAATATTATGTAAAATAAACGTAAATTTCAATGCAACATGTTATTTTCTATCTTTAAATTGAATAGTGTCACACATTTTAACTAAATCTTTTTTTTTTATTCATATTGATACATGTTTTCAAATGATTTCTAATTTAGTAAATATTATGTAAAACTAGTGCTGTCAATCGATTAAAAATAACTAATTAATTGCAAATTTTTCCTGAAATTGTGATTAATCGTGATTAATCGATTAATATTAGTTTAGTTGTTTTTTATGACTGAATGCGAGTATCACTGATACCAATACTACTGATGTCTCTATGAAATAGATTTTTTTCTCTAAAGTTTAACCATTAACTGTAGCCATTCAACATTACAGTATAATTGAGAACTATCAATTTTAACATTTATTAGAAAAATAACTTAATTTAATTTAAGGGAATTTCAAGCAATCTTCACATATAAACCCATTATATTAAATGCAATGGTGGAAAGAGTACTGAAAACATATACTCAAGTAAAAGTACCATTAAAGCCAAACAAAGTAGTTTCGCTTTCACAACAAAACACAGCGCCTTCACGACATGGAGGCAGCGGCAACAACAATACTACAGCGAGAATAAAAGTTACGCCTTCTTTCTTTGCGTGAACATTTGGGCGGCGTTATGCAAATATTCCCACATCGTGACGTAGACATGTGGGGACGTGTTAGAATGAGCCGTTTTAGGTAGGCGTGGTTGACTCTTAACTTTTATAAAGAATATCTCTTTGGATTTGAGACTTTAGTCTTTGCAACTTTACAGATCTTCTTTATGCACCAAGAGCTTGCAACACTCCAAAGAGAAAGGAAAAATTGAAATTGCATCATATGACCACTTTAAAGCTACAACAGTTATTGATTTACTCTTTTTTTTTTTTTATTATTCATTTATTTTTATTATTATTTTTTATTTTATTTTGTTCTTTGATTAACAGACATCACAGCAGCTGGGTTAGTTTTTTTTGGTGCTATTACTTTAAGAGCTGCCGCTGCTGAACTTGATGTGGATCTGACAGGCATCGTATTTTCTCACAACTCACAACTTTTCTGTCACACCTCAGTTCTTAAAGTCTCTACTAATGAGTTGACGAGTTGAATCGGGTGTGTCAGATGAGGGAGACAGTGCTGGGGTGCTCCAGGATAGTTTTGAAAACCACTGCGTTTCAGAGACATGTTCTTAAATCTGACTCATGTATAACTAATACTTCCATGCATGAACAATTTTAAGACTTCAATCACATTTTTGGTAATTTAATGACTTAACTGATGACATAACTATGACATTGCATGGTCGTAGTTTCTTTCGTGTTTTAATATAAAATTAAATACATTTCATAGCATAGCATTGCATTTGTGCATGCAATTGAAGAGTGCGCATCAAGCAAATATTTTAATGCCGTTAAACTGTAAAAATAAATCGCCTGTGTTAATGCCGATTTTGACAGCACTATGTAAAACAAATAGCACTGCGGCAACACTGCAGTGTTATTATCTATAATTTAAATAGTGTAATATCATAAATATCAGTAGTTTTTTTCATATTAATTTATTTTCAAATGATTTTTCATTTAGAAATTAAACATTTGCAGCATGATATTTACTGTCTTTAAATTGTATAATGTGTTACCACATATAATTTTTTTTCATATTGATTCATTTTCACATGATTTCTAGTTTGGAAATCAATTCGGAAATCAGTCTAATATGTTAATGGATATTCTGACAGATTTTTTCCAAGAAAGCCATTTTGGCGAATTAATTGAATTAATTAGTGCCTTGTATGATGTCAAAATAGTCTCAGAATGAATATATTTACCAAATGTGTTAGTGTTTAGCGGAAAATGGGTTATAAATATTATGTCAAATAAATATAAATTTCACTGCTGCGTGTGTTACTTATCACCTTTAAAGCTGCAGTCCGTAGTCCGTAACTTTTGGCGCTCTAGCGGTTAATAAACAGAACTGCATGCATCTTGTGAAAGAACATTGTAGCTGGAGCTACTTCTCTCTGTTTATGTCTATGACGAATCACGCAGGTACTGGGATACTCCGCAGTGGTTCCACCAGTACCAGTCTGAAATAGTCCGAATATAAAAACTTATAAGTGTAACGTAGTGATTCAGCAAAAGCCAAAAACACGGTTTAGAAAATGGATTCATCATGTATTCGCTTATTATATCAATTTTGTACATTTTGAACACAAAAAAGTTACGGACTGCAGCATTAAATTGAATGGTGTGATATATATATATATATATATATATATATATATATATATATCGGCTTTATATTGGTCGTCAAAAGTTGCATATCAGTCAACTGTCTTCTCAGTGTCCCTTTTCCACCAAAGTGGTGCAGTGGCTGAGCCGGCGCTCGCCCAGGCATTTCCACAGAATACCAGCCAAGCTGCTTTTGCTTTGAGCAGTGAGAAGAGTGTGAGGAGACCCACATGAGGCTGTCAGAGCACTTATGGATTGATCTAACACAGTCTTTTCCCCTCCTGTCCCTCCACTAATCAATGCAAACAACTGCAGATTTCACACTCCTCTCTAATGGTTTCTTTGTTATATAAGCAAGCGATAATGAGCGACCTCTGCACCTCTTCATGGAGCGTTTCCCACCTGATCACTCCCGCCTAATCAACACCTCACACCGAGACACACAGTCCCCAACCGCAAAATCAACACCAACCAGCAGTGTCCTGTAAACACTCACACCTTACAAGCGTGCTGGGCAGCAGTAGGGCTAGTTGTGGATGCGGTCAGTACTAATGGGTGCAGACAGCAAGAGTTGAATTACTGAAATAAATGAACTTTTCCACGACATTCTAATTTATTGAGATGCACCTGTACTGTGCTTGGTTAAAGAGAGAGAGAAAAAAAGGGAATTCTGTCACCATTTACTCCTCTTTACTCACCAATTGTTTTTGTCCATACAATGAAAGTCAATGGGGTTTAATGTTGTTTTGACCACGGCATTCTTTAAAATAAATTATTTTGCAGAAGAAAAATCATTTTGGGGGCATAATGTAAAAAAGCAGAGATGTGAATTCATTTTTTAAGATTTCTTAAGGGCGTGGTTGTTTTCAAAACAATGTTGCTTTCCGCTAACAATCTAATTTTTCTGGCAAATAGCAGAGTAGCACTTCAACTGCTATAATGCTACGCTGTATTTGAATTGTCTCTCTCTTGCTCAAGTAGTGTCATCTTACGTGTCTACTTGGCAAATAAATAAATAAATGGACAAAATACTGTTCTAAATTTAAAAGGAAATTGGTGACCTGGTACCACATATCTTTAATAAACTGAAATAAGTATAGTCAGTTTAAAATTTAAAAGGTACATTTCAGTCAGCGCCAATAGCCTTGTGGGCATCGCGCCGACATACAGCGTCGTTGCGCAACGGCCATCCTGAGTTCGAATCCCGACTCGAGGACCTTTCCCGGGCCCACCCCCATCTCTCTTCCACTTCACTTCCTGTCAATTCTGATCTGTCCTATTCATAGCTTTCAGTCACGTGACCGGCTCGAAGACTTGGAGGGCAAAACATCCATAGTACTGCAGCACAAGCCTGTCAATTTTCCATCTGTTTCCCAGACTCAAATATTTAGATCACCTCTCAAAATAATAAAACAAAGGTATTTGAACAAAATGCAAGTTTTGGCCATTTGCAATCCATAGTAAGCACCCGCGGCAATATTTCAATCATTAAACAGTGCGACAAAACATTGTAAAAACACTTAAAGTGCCTTAATATATTTAAAGGGATAGTTCACCCAAAAATGAAAATTTGATGTTTATCTGCTTACCCCCAGGGCATCCAAGATGTAGGTGACTTTGTTTCTTCAGTAGAACACAAACGAAGATTTTTAACTCAAACCGTTGCAGTCTGTCAGTCATGTAATGGAAGTGAATGGGAATCACTGCTTTGAGAGTCAAAAAAACATACACAAACAAAACCAAATTAAACCCTGCGGCTCGTGACGATACATTGATGTGTAAAAACACAAAACGATCGGTCTGTGCAAGAAACTGAACAGTATTTATATCGTTTTTTACCTCTGATTCACCGCAATGTTCAAACTGTTCTGAGTGCGTTCTCAAAAGTCGGCGCGTCTTCTTCTTCTTCTTGCTTTACGGCAGATCGCAGACTTATAAGTGCATTACCACACTTATGTCTGCGATCTGCCGTAAAGCAAGAAGAAGAAGAAGACGCGCCACGCGCCGACTGTTGAGAACTGTTAAAACTGTAATATTAAAGATCTTGCCTATGTAAACTATGCATCATTAATATGGTGATTACTGAATTTGATCTTTAATATTACAGTTTTAACAGTTCTCAACAGTCGGCGCGTGGCGCGTCTTCTTCTTCTTCTTGCTTTACGGCAGATCGCAGACTTATAAGTGCATTACCACACTTATGTCTGCGATCTGCCGTAAAGCAAGAAGAAGAAGAAGACGCGCCACGCGCCGACTGTTGAGAACTGTTAAAACTGTAATATTAAAGATCAAATTCAGTAATCACCATATTAATGATGCATAGTTTACATAGGCAAGCAGATGAGGCCGAAATATGAACGCAATCTGCTTAATGGTTCGGTGTTTTCCTTATATTTGTTTTCTATGGGAAACCATTTAATGTGAAACTTTGCACATTGTGTTTATATTCTGGGTTCATCTTCTTGCCTGTACAAAATATACATCATCAATAAGGTGTTTACTGAATGTCGCCTTTTAATATCTGCATTTTACTATATTACTACTTAATGCAATCTGTGTAAAAATAACTGTCGGTCAGTGGAGCAAAGCTTTGTTTTGCCCTCCAGGTAGGTGTTCCTATAAAGGTGTGACGTCACGTGAAAACTATCAATTGAAATAAATTGAGATTTTTGGTGGAAAATGGCAAAAAAAAAGGAAAAAAAAAAGGTAAATTTCATGTCCATTAATGATAGTATATTTTCTTTAGAAAAATCATATTTTATCCTAGCGAAACCATGTAATAATCTCATGCAAATATTTTGCACATCCTGTTTGTTTTCTTGAAATAGCATTGATGTCCTCAAAATATCATCCTCTGAAATAACAATTAAATAAAAAAAAAAGTTGCAGTGAACATTATCTATATTAAATGTATTTTTAAAGTCTGATTAAGTGTTTTTAAATTAAATTTAAATGCTCTTAAAATGAAACGTTTTACTAACTGAACAATCCCTGCAACTAACAAATGGTTTATCACCATGCATCAAGCATGATGATGATTTTTTTCTTTTGTGGTGGACACTTTGGACACATCATTTTAAGTGTCCTTTTCTTGTCAGTATTTTATCTACAATAAAACTAAAAATCAAGTCAGGAATCTTGGTGTGATTCTGGAGTCAGACCTTAGTTTCAGTAGTCATATCAAAGCAATAACTAAATCAGCATACTATCATCTCAAAAACATTGCAAGAATTAGATGTTTTGTTTCCAGTCAAGACTTGGAGAAACTTGTTCATGCCTTTATCACCAGCAGGGTGGACTATTGTAATGGTCTCCTCACCAGCCTTCCCAAGAAGACCATTAGACAGCTGCAGCTCATCCAGAACGCTGGTGCCAGGATTCTGACTCGAGCCAGAAAATCTGAGCATATCACACCAGTCCTCAGGTCCTTACACTGGCTTCCAGTTACATTTAGGATTGATTTTAAAGTACCTTTACTCGTTTATAAATTACTAAATAGCCTAGGACCTAAATACGTTGCAGATATGCTCACTTAATATAAACCTAACAGACCACTCAGATCATTAGAGGATTGATTTTAAAGTACCTTTACTCGTTTATAAATTACTAAATGGCCTAGGACCTAAATACGTTGCAGATATGCTCACTTAATATAAACCTAACAGACCACTCAGATCATTAAGATCAAGTCCGTTAGACACACCAAGGGTTCATTCAAAACAAGGGGAATCTGCTTTTAGCTATTATGCCGCCTGCAGTTGGAACCAGCTTCCAGAAGAGATCAGATGTGCTAGTTTAGCTGTTTAGCTGTGCTTTTACTAAATGAGCACTGTGCTACGTCCGAACTGATTGCACTGTATAATAATTTTTATTCTGTATAATCATTTTATATATATATAAACATGTTTAACTCTTTTAATTCATTTTAAATACATTTTTAAGTCATTTAAATTGTTTTTATTGTTGTGATTTATATTTTTTATGATTATTTTAATTCCTTTTATATGTAAAGCACTTTGAATTACCATTGTGCATGAACTGTGCTATATACATAAACTTTGCCTTGCCTTGCCTTACGATAACCTATTGTCAAGGAGTATAATAATTGACTGTCAAATATGTTGAGTTCACTGTTATGGTGTGCACTATTTTTTAATGATTGCCATTCAAATATATAATCAAATTTAGGTTCACCTGATCAAGAAAATAACATGCGGTTGTCCAGACAAAGCCTTTAAAAACGATTTAACCTTCTATGTGTCAGAGGAAACTGAGTATATATTTGCATGAGCTAACAATCCATGCAAGAGTTAACAATGTGTCCTGTCGACTATCTTATGAGACATAATTAAAAAGTAAGTCTTTGTGCAAAGATTGAACATATTTCTTGGTTAACTTGTATTTCAGCTCAACTGAGATTGACGACATGCTCCGTAAATCCACCAACCTCCTGCTGACGAGGACGTTGAGCAGCTGCTTACAAAATCTAATCAAAAAGCCACACATAGGATTAACCGAGGTAACGTTAATGTGACGAATCGCCTCATTCTGTCTGCGAAGCTCAGTTCGAAAATAACGTATGCCTTCCTTTCTGTTGTTTTTCAGCTAGTTCAAATTATCATCAACACCACCCATTTAGAGCACGCGTGTAAATACCTGGAGGATTTTATCACGAACATCACCAATGTTTCCCCGGAAACGGTTCATACCACAAGACTCTACGGGCTTTCCACCTTCAAGGTAAAAGTCATTCACAGACATGTTCTTTAATTACACATTTCACTCAGTTGTATAACCGCCATGGGCTCACTGTGATCAGAGAGCAGCCATCTGGAGTGGTTCCCCCAGAGTAAAGCTGTCATCGACAGCACAGGACAAGAGCCGCCTTAGGCTTCACGAACTGCATACTGAGCTTGTTTTGATGCTACTGTGTTAAATGTATCAAACCAGAGGTGTTATTGGGTGACCTCTTTTTGAGTCATTAAACATGCAGCAGCATGTTAGCATTGCTCAAGTTTGATTACAACGAATTTCATAAGTACCCTTTCCACATTTCGTTTTTTTACTACATGAAATTGCATTCGATAAGGATTTTTTTAACCGTTTAAGGTCCACCACGTTTAGCAATTGATATGCCTAGAAAATATTTTGAATTGTAGCATGAAAAGCTAGCATAGATGACAGAGGTCGAAACGAAGGTGTTATGAGGTGACCTCTTTTCAGTCATTAAACGCGCAGAAGCATGTTGGCATTGCTCAAGTTTGATTACAATGAATTGCATAAGTACCCCTTTCCACATTGCATTGCATAAGTATTAACCCCGCCTTTTTTTCGCGTTTTGTTGTTTTGCAACTTGGAATTGCATTTGATAGATAATTATTAACCATTTGAGATCCGCAAAATGTTTACCATTTGATATCTATGCAAATTATGTTTGATTGTTGCATGACGATTTAGTGGTTGCAACATTTATTGCTTCAGTTGGCAATTGATTTCCAGTGCAACTAGGAATTTTCCACATTTCGCTGTTTTTTAATCTTGCATTCGATAGAACATTTTTACCATTTAATATGCAAAAAATGCTTTCCATTTGATATTCATGTGAATATTTTTGATTGTGGTGTCAAAAGTAAAACAAATTTAAATGCATCTCAGGATTCAGTTGGCTATTGATTGTACCAGTGTTTGTACACTTCTGGAGGAATTTTCCAAATGTTGTTGTTTTACAGCTTGGAATTGCATTTGAAAGGGAATATTTACCTTTTTTAAAAGTGAAACAAAAAAGCATACATTTAATTGTTGCAACATTTATTGTTTCAATACTGTTTAAAAGCATCCCAGGAATCATTTAGTAGTTGGTTGTACCAGTGTTTGTGCACTTCAGGAAAATTTTGAATGCATGGTTTCTTATTTTTAGGATGCTAGACATGCAGCCGAAGGAGAAATATACACCAAACTCAACCAGAAGATTGATGAATTCATTCAGCTGGCTGATTATGAATGGGGCATGGCAGAGTCGGACGGCAGGGCCAGCGGCTACCTCATTGACCTTATTAACTTCCTGCGTAGCACCTTCCAGGTCTTCACACACCTTCCAGTAAGTTCCATACCATCCTATTCATATGCAGTCTCGCCATGAATTTGTGACCATTCTTCACCTGTTGAGTTCATGTAATGTGTGTTATTGCATGTGTGGCGTCAATCAGTGTTGCATTTATAGGTGTTTAGATGGTCATACCTGGGTGGAAGTTCTAGGAGCCAACACGTTTTCTAGCTTATGCCCCTCTTTTGACTTTCCACTGTTTGATATTAGGTGTAAATCAATGCATATGTGCACAGAAATGTCGTGTTTGGTGTTATAGGTGTCATTACACAAACATACAATGTCCATTTCCAAAACCAATCAAATCTCTGTCTATTCCTGCACATAATCAACACAGACAACTCCCAGCCCATCCATTCACTGAGAATGATACAGCTTGCTTGCGTTTCTCTTCAGCTGCCCTGTCCTCTTAAACAAATTACTTTAACCTCCAGTTTAAGTTGGCTATGCTTTGGTTTCTCAACAATGTAACATCTTTCCTGTAAGTGAATGTATTCCTTGATTTATTTTCTGCCAGGCATGCTTGGTTTTTCTGATTTTCCTTTGTCTGTCCATTTATTATCGCTATACTTTCTTTCCCTGTCCGTGTTTTATTTTCTTGGGGTTTCCGCTCAGAATAACAACAATGATCATGCTGCGATGTCGGTAAGTAGACCCTCTTCGAACCCTAGAGGAGGAAGAGAAAAATTACAATAATTTAAAAGCAAAAAAAAAAAAAAAGACATTAAAACTGCATGTTCATGTCAGCTCTGTGGACTTGCTGCCAGCCTTGTTTTGCTTCCCTTTTCACGTGCAATGCAGAATGTAATCCAGATCGATTGGCATGCTGCCCCTGATTTGCTGCCCATTATTGTCTGACGCTGATACCAGTATCTGCAGAACACGTGTGCCATTCTTACTTGAGATTCACTAGCACTACTCACAGCATTAAAGGGACAGTTCGCCCAAAAATTCAGATTGTCACCTTATGCTGTTCCAAATACATTTATTTATTTATTTTTTTGGAACACAGAAGAGATTATTTTGATGATATTTTTGCCCATAAAATGAATGTAAATGGGGTCCAAAACCTCACTGACTTTGATTGTATGGACAAAATTTTTTTGGGTGATCTATCTCTTAAATGGTCTCAATCATGAGTGTCTCTCAATTCAGAATGCTGCTTTATTAATGCTGCATAATGACACATTCTAACCTACTACCCTATCAGGACAGCTAGATGTCATTACATGTCAAGTATACTCAGATGTTACATAATCTGTATGTTAGCACAGTTAACTCACTTCGTACCAATTAATTTAATATATGCTGATTTAGTATAAACATAGGCCATAAAAAATTGTGTTTGTGGAGATGAAAGCACAAAAAAGTGTTTTAGAACGTAATAGCCATTCAGCTCACGTTTTAATGAAACTTGCATGTTTTTTTAACACAATGGGATGAGACAAATGGCTAGCCATTTTGTTAATCACTATTTCCTGTTCAGTTTTTATTTCCGCCGTTGTGATGGGTTCGGCCCACAGTCAAATCTCATTGGTCCAATAATCCACTTCACATCAGTTATTTTAGTATCATGGAGATACTATTATAGCTGTTATTAATATTTTGAATTAATTTTCATTTTTATATTTCCCGTTTCCATTTTAATTTAAGTTGAGGTTTTAGTAATTTAGTGTTTTTGCCATTTTTATTAGTTTTATAAATCTGTTTCTGCCTGTATAGTTTTTATGCGTTTGGGTTTTAGTTTTCATTCTACATTAATTAAACTAATTGAAATATATATTATTCCAGTTAACACTCATTTTACTTCAAGTAACCATTTTTTATGGTTTAAGTTTTGGTATGGTATGTTTTTTATTTTTTTTTATTAAATATAATAACCTGTGCCTCTTGCCTGGTTAGGACTTATATTTGTGGTGCAACATTTACATTTCTTGTGCAAAATAGTTGCATTTATATAAGCAACTTTTTTATGTGTATTTATTTTTTACCATTTTTGGTCTAAGAGAGCATCTAAAAGAGTTTTAAATGTGATGAATTTTTATAGGGTCTGCTTTTATAGTCCTGATTTTCTAAATGTTTTTATATCTCTAGAAATATAGAATAATGTCCATGCATTCTGAATTTATAGTCTTTGTGTTTTTTATTTATGATAACAGAATTGGTTGTGGTGCTGGAGTGTTTTATGTTGCTTACACATAAAATAATACAAGTGAAATATTTAGTCTTGTTTATAGTGTGAGTTGTCTAATGGATATCATCACTGATAACATGATAATAACAGGGGGTTCGTTTTTGTGAAGAGCTTTGTTTGCATTTTTTGCTTTGGATAGAATAACTAAATGGAACTGTTTATTCATTTCTTTGCTAGTTATCAGCATGTACTGGTGGAACAGCTGTTGCATGAGGTTTACGTGTGTTTGGCGTCTGGTATTGTCGGATTTGACTGGTCTTTCACTTTTTTCCTCTTTACAACCCTGCTCATTTTGAGCGTGTCGGCTTGCATGAACGACTGCTGTAGATATGAGACTAGATGTTTCTGTGTGTTTGTGTCTGAATTGAAATCCATCAGATGGTGGATTTTCAAGAGATGGAAAACCTTTGTCATCTCCATTTTGCGTCATTACTTCCACTGATTTAGAATTTACGTGTTAATGATGGTTTTATGAATTATGGAAATGAATAAACATACACTTCCAAAGGTATCTATGTGCTTACTTTCATACATTCACTTAAAAGTAGTTCACCTTTTCTGTCACTACTTACTCACCCTCATGTTGTTCCAAGCCCAATGTTTTTCTGTCCTTGGTGGAACAAAAAAAAAGAGGAATTTTTAAAGAATAACCAGGCTGATCTTTTAAAAATTAATTGAATGTGGAGCTGCACATACAAAGCTATATTATGCTATATTATCAAACAAAGCTATATTATGATATAACACTATCAGAAGACTTAAACATAGAGTATGAATCATATGGACCACTTTCATTCCCTTTTAGTTCTTGACAGACCATTCACATTCACTTTAAATATACGGAAACAAGCAGTCTGTCAAGTCTGAATGCAGTCTGAATGGTCTATCAAAATACTACAGTAGGCACATTTCCATTACAGATTTGCGCAAAACGTTAGCGATATTTTATAAATGTCGATAAAAAAGTATTGCGAAATGGCGGCGTTTGCATTAACCAATGTTATGCAACTAAAACGTACATTTTTCCTCTCGTGATGAGTCATGGCAATGGATTTTGGTGGGATTTTGACAGATTTTGGCTATATTTATTCGAAGGAGGCGTATGCGTGTATCTTTACAGAAGCAGCGCGGAGAGCCGGTTCAGAAACATGCGTGGCGCGGCTGGTATAAACACAAGCATTGACTAGAGTGGCCGCAATCAGCTTCAGTGGCCGTATCAGAGCCACACTGCACCGCAGACGTGTGCAGTGTAAATTGTCTAAGCATTAATGTCAGGAAAGCCCCTTATACTCGAGAGCGGCCACGTATGAAGTGTTTCTTGGAGGTTATAGTACATTGAAGAATGATCATATGATTTTTTACGTGACCTGTGAATGTGAAAAAAAAAAAAAGTTTCCATTGCAGTTTTGCGAAATATTCCTTTTTTGAATTGCCTGAAAAACCACCTTATGCGAGCATAACATTTTTTTTTGCCATATATGGGACTTTTTGCAAATTTGACGCGTTTCCATTAGGTGTATTTTCAATTCGCAATTTTAATTTGCACAATTTGAAGGGTAATGGATACGCAGCTAGTGATTTTGAAAAAATTTAAATGATTTTTCAGTTTAGGGGGAAAAATTTAATTTAGTGAAATTTTAATAGCAAATTTTGAAATTTAAAATTTGTTTTAAAATTAATCCTACACCAAATATTTTTTCTTTGTATATATACGAGTCCGACCAGGATTTCGCTTTTTTATTTCTTTCTTTTTTTTTTTTTTTTCAGATTTGTGCAGCCTAAAATTTCAGAATTTGCTGTGGCTTTTCTCAAAAAAATTGCTGCAATATTTGCATTTTTTTGTGTTTTTGCAGTAAAAACACACCAATAATCATGATGTACTTTTGTAATTAGTGTTAGTGACAGTAAGATTAAAATTCTGTAAATATTTTCGTGCGTAATTACTGAAACTGTTTCTGGTTCCCTGTGCACATGATAATGGTCACACCAGTATTGAAATACATATAATTCTGCTTTTCTTAAAATACAGAAATTTATTGAACACAATAGCTTGCACATTGTCACTGGATCAGTATTTAATCAGTGACCATATTATAAATGTTAAATTGAATAAATTATTTCATGTTTTTACAATTGAACAATTATATTGTCTATGATTTATATCGTCTGAAATATTTAAATAGTGCATATTCAATAAAATAATGTACTTATTTGAATCTAATCTAGGCTAATGGTGAAATCAGGCATTACGGGCACAATACGTATTGATTTATTAGTTGGCACTCTAAATTATGTATTGTTATTAGCTAATTTTTTTATAAGATAATATAAGAAAAAATTAATTTGGGCTTGGAGCAATATTTTAGGGTGAAACTGCTCAGAGATACTTCTAAATTAGCCATTACTTTATGTTCCTAGAGTGGCACAGACCCTGATACTAACTTTGGTTCATACTCTGAATTAATGAAGACTTGGAGATAGAAAAGCACTGATGCCGTGTGTAGCTGAGGACACCTGTACTAACGGTTTGTTGGTGTGTTTGTGTGCCGTTCCTCAGGGTAAGGTGGCACAGACGGCGTGTATGTCTGCCTGTAAACACCTGGCCACGTCACTGATGCAGATGCTGCTGGATACTGAGCTCAAACAGATCAGCATGGGAGCCATTCAGCAGTTCAACCTGGATGTCATACAGTGTGAACGTGAGTAGTGCGTCTTTGATCATTTAATAATTGCGTATTTGCAATGCCACCTCCATGTTCATTTCAATAGTCCACCCAGTAATGAAGCTTTTGTCATTATTTACTCACCCTCTTCTTTCACTGAAATTTACTATAAAAAGTACTGTAGATTTTACGAATTGAACTTAAATTTTAAAGTAAACCATACATATATTTCATTACCTGATATAATATTAATATATCAACCCACTGAAATACTAATCACTAATGCACTAAAAAAAAAAAAGATAACACAGGAGGTAAAGAAAAAGCCACATGTAAAATCAAGCTAATCAGCAAGCAGTTTTTTCCCAAGCTGAAGTAAATATTAATATATACAAGGTGCACACAGTGTCATACACAAATACAAAACACAATCGTGGTAATACTCATGATACAAAAATAATGCAGTAAACATTAATTTGACAACATAAGATGTTACATAAAACCCTAATGTGGCATAGAACAACTAAGAAGAAACGGTTATTTCGAGGAAAACCCCACATGGAAATCTGGCAATATCAATTTATGTTTTTTCACTGTAAATTATAAGATGATTTGTTCTTTTTCACTTCCAAAAACTACTGTACAATCACATAAAATGTCCCATTAGATTTATTACAAATTTTCACCATATAAGAGTAAAAGAACCTTTTTACAGTAGCATTTTTACATTAAAATTATGATGATTTTTACAGTGTAGTCCCTGTACACTATAAAAGTGGTCCATGTGCTTTATTTGAAGTCTTCTGAAGCCATGCAACAGCTTTGTAAGCGAAGTCTAAAATAATAGTAATCATTTATTGAATGCATCTTATCTGCCGTAAATCATTAATTAATAAACCAGACCTTTTACAAAATACATCCATTCTAAAAGTTTGAGCATTACCATAAACCACTTTCAAAGCGGAATGTGGCTAATGCACTAACAGACAGGCATGTCAGTCTTATGCTCTGTGAAGCGCAGCATGGCGGTAGATGCATTCATGCAGCAGGTATTATTGATATTATCAGCTGTTCTCAGAAGCAGTTATCTGAGTTGCACTCTTTCAAGGAACATTCCTGATTACCCGCACTCCACCTGCTCTTGGAAATCCACACCTGTTCTGATATGAGCTGATATGGAACAGTTTAGAGCAACATTACTCGCTTATCCATTTGTACGTTCATTCATCTTACATGTGTTGCATTTTAGGGTTGTGACGGTGAGGAAATTTTGCGGTGAGACGCAATTCGGCGTCAAGCAATTGTTCGTTTGAGTTTTCCCTCTTTTCCTCAGATTTCTTGGCTTTCAAATAGCTTGAAAAAGCACCATGCGCGTTTTACTTTCACTTTCAAATGAGGGGCAATTCAGCATTGATTCAATTCAAGCAACAACAACGTCAAACTCGGAACTTTTATTAACAAAACGAATAAAAATACACCATATAGACCTATGCCTAATTAGCCATTTCCTTTCTAAACAATCTTCTGCCATCGTCTTGTCTTTCTCACCTCACTGTTGTCAGTCAGTTCGATTCACTTTCCTCACGTGATAAATAAAATCTGACTCCTGCTCCGTGGTGGTGGTCATTGGGCTAAATTATTTTTGTTACTATAGAAAAATCAAAACGACGGTGGGGGGCAGTGCCACGGTAGGCAAATGACGTAACCGGTGTTGCGGCTTAACACCGGTATAACCGAAAACACCGTCTATCGCAGCAAGCCTACTGCATTTGCATGCATTACCCACCCATATGAGAATATCATTCATAGTTCTACTAGAAATGGAAATGCTGTTTTGAAACCATATGACAAAACTGTTGTCTGTGTGTGAGTATGTGGATTTGCTGTAGACATTGTAATTACTGCTTTTAGGCATATGTCTAAAATAGCATATGACACATTTTTAAGGAACGGAGCACATTTCTGCTGATCTCCATTGGGCTTAATGGCTTCATCCTGATCTGAAATTTATTGGACTTCAGAATTATGAAAACAGACCCGACCATTTATGGAGCTGACCTTAAAATGTTTCTTTCCCAAGTCAAAAGATCCTCAAGTGTCTATGATATTGTGAAATGCAGAAACTGATCTCATTGAGGTTTCATATCTCCCTGGGGAAGTCCATAAGCCCCTTTGGTTCTGAATGGCACAATAGAGATGTCAGAGCACAGCGTTCATCAATAATGTTAATATGTGGACAGTTCTTTGGTTCTATCTTCTACTCCTCAGCCATTTAAGGTTTCAGTCACGCTACATCACTGTCAGCAGAAGTGAAAGGCTGTGTGTGTGCATGCTCGTATCTGTTGCCTCAGGCCACAGATGTCTAGAGTTTGTGAGGGTTCAACCACACAGGTACGGCAGGGAATGTCTGACCCTTTTCTAAGGTCTGAATGGTGTTTGTCCCATTAGCGGCAGCTTATCTTACTCTAGTTAAAACACAGACAGTTAAGATTCACCCATAGGAATACTTATCCCAAGTTGTGAGTTTACAGTCTGATTTGTCTGAATTCTGCTTGTAATTTATAGTGTGTCAGTGGATAGTTGACAGGGAGGTGTAGGAAATGTGAGGTCACATGCATTTGGGACGTAATCAAGGTCATACATGCACTTTCATTCAGACTGAAACAGTAATCTGTATTTTTTAAACACTTTTAAAACACTCCAACTGAAATCTTACCAGTCCTGTTTTTGTAATTTGGCCTCATCCAGCATACATACACATTAATGGGACCACACGTGGCACTTGCTCTAAAGGACAGAGGTGACATGCAACATGAATTTAGTATTTAAAATATTTAATTTTGCATCTTGTATACTTAAAGACTGCAGCTCAACTATGCAAAAAAACTAAAAAACACTGTAGATCAATTGTAAGTGCACATGAACACAGTGATGTGATCTCAGGGCTCATGGTAGGTCTGTTATCATTAATAAAATCTTTGTGAGGAAAATGTCTTAGCTGGCTGCACAAACTTTAAAGCAGTGTAGTTCACTGTCTGAACAACACAAATGATTCTTCCCATAAATGGTCATACTCTATTACAAAGCTCTCTGGAACACTTGATTCTTACGGTTTATCCAGCATTCGTCAGTCAGAAATTTGTACAAAATGATAGCTAATCTGAATAACTGACAGATTTTCAACATAGCTGAGCTAGTTTTACCACTAATATCAGTCTGATTGATATGATCATTTGGTTTTAGAAAACCATAGATTGAGTGAATGAGTTAGTTATTTGTGATCCTCTAGTTTTAGAAACCCTTAGATCGAGTGAGTTAGTTATGATCATCTGGTTTTAGAAAACCATAGATTGAGTGAATGAGTTAGTTACTTGTGATCATCTAGTTTTAGAAACCTATAGATAGAGTTAGTTATGATCATCTGGTTTTAGAAAACTATAGATAGAGTGAGTGAGTTAGGGTAGTTATGATCATCTAGTTTTAGAAAACCATAGATAGAGTGAGTGAGTGAGTTAGTTACTTTTGATCATCTAGTTTTAGAAAACCACAGATTGAGTGAAGGAGTTAGTTATTTGTGATCATCTAGTTTTAGAAACCTATAGAGTGAGTTAGTTATGATCATCTGGTTTTAGAAAACCATATATAGAGTAAGTTATGATCATCTAGTTTTAGAAAACCATAGATAGAGTTAGTTATGATCATCTAGTTTTAGAAAACCATAGATAGTGGGTGAGTGAGTTATGATCTTCTAGTTTCAGAAAATCATAAATTGAGTGACTGAGTTATGATCATCTAGTTTCAGAAAACCGTAGAGTGAGTGAGTTATGATCATCTAGTTTCAGAAAACCATAGATTGAGTGACTGAGTTATGATCATCTAGTTACAGAAAACAGATTGAGTGAGTGACTGAGTTATGATCGTCTAGTTTTAGAAAACCATAGATAAAGTTATGATCATCTAGTTTTAGAAAACCATAGAGAGTGCGCGAGTTATAATCGTCTAGTTACAGAAAACCATAGATAGTTAGTTAGTTTTGATCATCTGATTTTGGAAAACCGTAGGTCTAGATCAGTTAGCTAAATAGTTAGTTTTGATCATCTGGTTTTGGACAAGCTTAAATAGATAGTTAGGAAGGACATCCTGAGTAAAACCTGTGGCTAATACCTGTACGGGTAATTCTCCTTTGGCGACCAACCGAAGGAGAGAGAGAGAGAGAGATTTAGTTAGTTAGTTAGTTGGATAGGTATTTTTGATCATCTGGTCTTGGAAAGCTGTAAGTCAAGTTACAAATATAAACAGCAACACAAGTCAGAATAGTTTGAAAGTCTGAACCAAGTTTAGTGGATGCAGCTTTAACGTTTTAAACGTTTTAACTTAGTGTTAGAAATTTTATTCTCAGAAATGTAATAATAATAATAATAACAAATAGTAGATCAATATGTTGGCTTTATCAAGTTTTCGTTAATGTTTCAGGGTAACAAAAATGCTTTGTAAATATTGTTCAGGGGTTTAATTTGATGTCTTTACACAACGCACAACAACTAATTGTTTTTTAAATATTATTTTCCTGTTCCTTTCACAGTTTTTGCCAGTTCAGAGCCCGTGCCAGGATTCCAGGGGGACACACTGCAGTTGGCCTTCATTGACCTCCGACAGGTACAGACCTCTCTGCAGACATGACTATTCTTGATCCATAGTCCCTGTGAGTGAGCTGAGGGGAAGGGTGGAGAACATACAGCATTAACAGGCACTAATGGATTATCCCAATCTGAACACGCTTACCTTCAGGAGGGGAAATCACTTAGTCGCGGTGGGGTTCATTATGCTATCAGGAGGTCTTTCTCCGTTTGGTCCTGGTTTTTTTTTGTGCTGCTTGGAGTTTGACCTTTCAATCTGGGCCTGGGGTGCTTAAGGTTTTATTTCTGTCATAAATGTCGCACCATGAAAATGGTGTCCCTGTCATAAAAAATCGAAGGGGACTGGGACTTTCAAGCTCTTAAAGGGATAGTTCACCCAAAAATGAAATCCTCATGTAGTTTCAGACCTATGACTTTCTTTCTTCTGGAGAACACAAAAGAAAGAATTATGGTAACCAATCAGTTTGGTGATCATTGAATTCCACTTTAAAGCATGAAATATCTTCTTAAAATATTTTTAAAAGCATCATAAAAGTAGACCATATGATTTAAACGTCAGGTTTTCAATGATGTTTGATTACAAGATAAGCAAATTTTGATTCCAATTTGGTTCTGTTCCTCACATAATGCTATTGTATGACTTCAGAGGCCTTGGAATATAGTACACAATTTATATACAACACATTAATGATACTTTTTGGTGCTTTTTTGGATCTTGACACCCTGAGTCCTTATTTACATTCATTATAAAGAGTGGCCACTATATGGAACATTTTCACATTTCCAAGGTTCTCCGAAGTGGAAGTCATCATAGTTGCGTGAACTTCTATAGTGGTGAACAGAAAATACAACAAATGTATTTTTTTGCATTTTCATTTGCTTCAGTAGCAAAAGGAAAAATCAACTATATCATTTCGATGACTTTCCAAAAGAGCTAAAAAACATTATAAATGTTAAATGATATAAGAAATATGTTATAAATGTATGATGCGCTTTAAAAATGATATAAATATTAATGTTAATAAATGTGGTCTTGCATCATATAAAATGGGTCCATTCTTCAGAAATTCACCCTTGGTATTCCACGGAAGAAAAGGAAGTGATAAGAGTTTGGAATGACATGAGGGTGAGTAAATGATGACAAAATTGTATTTTTGGGTGCAATTTCAATCCACATGCTGAATCACATACACCACCTGTTCATGGGAAAGCTCTGGCTTGATCTGCGTGGCACGCACCGGTCGGGGTGGCGTCTTTCAGCGTGTCACGACTGCGGCCGCTCGCCAAGACCTCTCGATTACCATTAGCATGACGCTGCTTTGATCCTTGCCTGGTTTCTTGGAGGATTTGCTGACAGCTTCTCTCAAGTGCTCTCAGCGAGCTCTGGCTCCAATTCGGGCAGAGTGAGCTCGGACAAGGTCAGAGATAAGGAGAGTGGAGTGCTGGCCGTCAGAATTTACCTATTCATCCCACCCCCCGTGTAGATAACCTTCCCATCATGCATTATGATGCAGATCTACCCTAGAGCTCTCAAATAGAGAGGTCACAGTCTCCCTGCCAATCACGTTTACTCTGATGTGTTTTAAACGTTTTAATTCTTGTTGTCTGTAAGGTGATGCTGTGCAGGGCTGCAGATGCTTGTACTAATACTGGTAAAAATTCACTTGCTTACATCACTTAAAAAAGACTAAAATGTCTGAAGGCACATTTCTGAGTTTTCCTGTGTTCTTCACTTTCACCAGCATCGCGAATAAGTATCTAAAAGTAGCGATGCTGCTAACTTGACTCCTTTTTTCAGTAGCGTGAGAATAGATCAGTTGTTCACAGCTTTTCCAGTAACTTGCTACTTTTTTGCAACAATTAGCAGTAAAAACAACATTTAAAACATTGCTGTTTAAAGTCTATGTTAGAGGCAATAATCAAAAATGCTCATATTCTCTCATATGTATAGCATTAATGAAGCGGTTCAGTTCTCTTTCTTTCTTTGTTTCTTACATTTACTTACTTGCTTACCATTTCCTGCATTCCCTAAGAATTAAACAATGACCCTGGTGTTATTAGTGTCATACTGCATGGTTTGAGCTACATGAATGATTCACCATTAAAGGGGTCATATGATGCTGCTAAAAAGAACATTATTTGGTGTCTTACAGTCTGTGAGTCAGAACAGCCGGCATTGTAGTCTACTCAGATCAGGAAACAGTCCTCCATAAAATGCACTGGACACATCTGAGTATTTGGGTTAAACTGTTCTGGAACAGTGTTGTAAATACAACTTAACCACTGATTTCTAGTCGTGTCCTCTTT
>NW_015548217.1:5191699-5192445 GCF_001515605.1 Sinocyclocheilus anshuiensis | reverse complement strand
TTTCTAGTCGTGTCCTCTTTTGGAAGGCCAAACAAAGTAGTTTCGCTTTCACAACGAAACAGCGTCACACACCGCGGCCTTGAGTGAGCGGAGGCCGGAGGCCTAGAGTGAGAACGTGAGGCTTGAGAACGGAGCGGCCAGCGGATCCGACAAAGGAGCGTCCGGCGGGCTTGCGGCAACCACATGTGGCGACCCCCGGCTGGACTCCGCTTCGTCCACGGTGAAAGCCGATCCGGTGATCCACAGCGCGAAGTTGATGTATTTCCTCAGCGACCATGGCACAGATCAGCTCTAGGCATGACGAAGCGGATATAGTCCTCTTTTGAGCCGTTTTAGGTAGGCGTGGTTGACTCTTAACTTTTATAAAGAATATCTCTATATATTTGAGACTTTAGTCTTTGCATAGAACCTTTACAGATCTTATTTATGCACCAAGAGCTTGTAACACTCCAAAGAGAAAGGAAAAATTTAAATCGCATCATATGACGCCTTTAACACTACTGTTCAAAACTTTGGGATCTGTGAATTTTTTTTAAATGTTTTTGAAAGAAGTCTCCAAGGCTGCACTTATTTGATTAAAAATACAATAAAAACCATAATATTGAGAAAATGTATTACAGTTTAAAGGGGTCATATGATGCGATTTCAAGTTTTCCTTTCTCTTTGGAGTGTTACAAGCTGTTCCTGAATAGATAAGATCCCTAAAGTTGCAAAGACTAAAGTCTCAAATCCAAAGAGATATTCTT
>NW_015548217.1:5189612-5191409 GCF_001515605.1 Sinocyclocheilus anshuiensis | reverse complement strand
TGCTGTTCTGACTCACAGACTGTAAGTACGTTTTTTATATTAAAGAGTTTGCCACTGGCTATTCAATCGCGAGTTTTGAGCAGTGTACAGTAGCGCTTGTTTGTCATTTCTCAGATCACAAATGCAGACATGGTTTTATGTTTACGCGGCGCGGTGCGATGCAGCGCAACACAACGCGTAAAAAGACAGTACAAGTCATTATAATCAGTAATTATGTCCCCACTGGATGCAACAAATGCCTCGTTTATAATGGGTTTTAATGTTTTTGTCTCATCTCTCCGGGATACGGCATCACAATATGGTAAGGGACGTAACATTTCCATCACACGCTTGAGGTATTCGGCCAATCACAACGCACTGGATAGCTGGCCAATCACAGCACCCCTCTTTTTTTCAGAACGATGAGCTTTGTAAAAATCGACGCGTTTCAGAAAGGCGGGGCATAGAGGAGAAACAGTAATGTACAGTATGTGGATAATAATGTGTTTTTTGAACCTTAAACCGCATAAATACATTTCATTACACCACATACACAAAATAATGTTATTTTTAGCAACATCATATGACCCCTTTAAAATAACTGTTTTCTATTTTTATATATTGTAAAATGTAATTTATTCCTTTGATGGCAAAGCTGAAAGCTTTCAGCATCATTACTCCAGTGTCACATGATCCTTCAGAAATCACTCTAATATGCTGATTTGGTGCTCAAGAAACATTTCTTATGAGTATCAGTGTTAAAATCAGTTGTTCTGCTTAATGTTTTTGTGAAAACCATAAAACATTTTTCAAGATTCCTTGAATAGAGCATTCGATTGAAGAGCATTTATTTGAACTATAAACGTGTTTCTTGTCACTTTTGGTCAATTGAATGCCTCCTTTCTGGAAAAAGTATTACTAATCCCAAACTTTTGTTTGTCTAATTGTCTGATGTCTAAATAGTGACTTACAGAATCTAAGATATTGCTTTGATATTTTCAGGGTGGTCTGGGACTTTAGGATCCAACCATTTATCGAATATTCATCAAGATCTAATTCATAACAGTCCAAACTAGTCATTGGATGGTTATTCAGGAAATGCATGACCTTATATCATGTATACCCTGAATGACATTTAAATCTTTTTTGGATAATTGATTTAGCTGTATCGCCCTGGCCCAAGGTCTGCAAATATTGACATTTACAAGCACAATCTTGTTGCCCATGATGCTCCGCAGGGTCTTGGTGTGTTTAGCAGCAATATCGTCACAGCCCAGCCGGAGCAGCAAACAGCACTAAATAGCGGTCTGAAAAACAGACCTCCTCAATACGGACCACATAGTAGGTGTGAAGTACTATTAGCCCCCTGAACCCTCCTCTCCTGGCCCTCCATAATGAACGAGCCTTCCAGGAATTGTCCCCCATTGATTGATATTGATTTGCATATATAGAGGTGAGTGGTCTGGCCCTTCTCCAGCAAATTAAGTTCAATGTGTCCAGAGCCTTGCTTTGAATCAGAGTTGCAAAGTGGCAGGGAGCCTACTGACCAGAGCACCGTGGAGCCAGGATTAGCTCCTCTGGGTTATCTGGAGGTCACGAAGGGATTTCTCTTCCTTTTGCATTTAAAGTGCTCCCAGCTCCCCAACAAGTGCCCTAATACTAACCCCCGCCATTAGTGTATGACCTCGCACACTTCTCTTTGGGCAACTAACAACTTTCTTTTTTTATTTTTGGACCTTGAATATTGTTTGTTTCTTATGATTGGGGTTCTTATATAGAAAAAGTAAAAAAATATCTGGGAATTTCCAGAACAGTGTT
>NW_015548217.1:5179590-5189405 GCF_001515605.1 Sinocyclocheilus anshuiensis | reverse complement strand
TATATATATATATATATATATATGTATATATATATATATATATGTATATATATGTATGTATATATATATATATATATATGTTTTATTTTTATATATATATATACATATATTTTAATTATGTATGCATTCTCTGTAAAATTATATTTAAGAATCTTTGCAAATGTATAATTGTATAAATTCCTTGGAAATTCTTTTGTTCAAGAAGTGTGGCAGCCCTAGTTATTATATTGTGGTGTTCACGTTTTTCTTCAGTTGTAACTCTTTGCATAAAAGTGTATGCTAAATCAAAACAAATGGCAATTACATTAATTGTATTCTTTTTCAGTGTGTTACAACCTATTCTGTTTGTTCTGGTTCAAGTTATAAGTTATAAAATTCTGGTTTTGACACTGTGTGTTTTTTTTTGTAATTCATTCAGCTTCTAGATCTGTTCATGGTGTGGGATTGGTCCACGTACCTGGCAGACTACGGACAGCCCACCTCAAAGTACCTGCGGGTGAACCCCTCCACTGCACTAGCACTTTTGGAAAAGTATGTAGTGTTTTTACTCTTTCCTTCAGCTCAGTGAAGAAATGCTAATATCAAACTCCACTGAAATCATTGAAGCTTCCTAGAGTGCTTTAAACAGTTACTTTTAGAACCATGATGGTTATGATGTTGCTGGTGGCTCACTAGTTTCAGAACAGAATCTCAAACATAAGTGAACAAATGATGAAGTGATTTGAACAGTGGAGCTCTGATTTGTTTTTTTAACCTAATATATAATCTTCGTCCTCTTTCTTTTTTCTTACTTACCAATGCCAGAGTCAACAGAGGGTACGTAGATCCAACATGGATTTCTCTCTCTCCATAGTAATGTGAAATGCTGCATGAATAGACTATATCATATAATTTATTTCATCATCATTTATTCATCCCAAACCCATTGCAGCATGCATACTGTACAGAGAGGCTGAATAATAATATAATGTGAATAATTTACATAGCATGATACATATGTCACGGATCACTATATCATTACTAATTCATGATTTTTACTGCACTGAAAAATCTCTCTTTGATAATGTATTTAAATGTGTTTAGGATGCAAATGCAGAATTGAACCATCATCTGATATAGCATATATATCATAAAAATATGCATTTCAATCATGACAACTCTCAGAACATTTTAGCATGGTGATGGATATGACAATGTTAATGTATTTGGTCTTGGCGGAACAGATCTGCTACGCTGCTGCTGAATTGCTGCTGCTGTTGGTTATTGCTGTAGTTGTAGATTATTGCTGCTGCTGCAAGCAAGTACAGGAACTTGCTACTGCAAATGCATATGGCGATACGGTGCCATGAGTATTTAAGACATACTGCTGCTGCACAAATAGCATAGAAAATGACCCCGTAGCAGATCTATACAGGTGGAGCTGGGGAAGGTGGAGGGTTTCAGAGAACTCTGAAAGCGCGCTGCAGGAATCTCAAGTGAATGCTAGCCAGCCATATAAATGCAAGGCAGTAAGCTCATTGGCTGCATATGCAGCATGAACCAATCAGCTTGTGCCAAGTCGTTTAACTCTTTGAATATCATATCATGACAACTCTCTGAAGATTTTAGCATGGTGATGGATTTGACAATGTTAATGTATTTGGTCTTGGCGGAACAGATCTGCTACGCTGCTGCTGAATTGCTGCTGCTGTTGGTTATTGCTGTAGTTGTAGATTATTGCTGCTGCTGCAAGCAAGTACAGGAACTTGCTACTGCAAATGCATATGGCGATACGGTGCCATGAGTATTTAAGACATACTGCTGCTGCACAAATAGCATATAAAATGACCCCGTAGCAGATCTATACAGGTGGAGCTGGGGAAGGTGGAGGGTTTCAGAGAACTCTGAAAGCGCGCTGCAGGAATCTCAAGTGAATGCTAGCCAGCCATATAAATGCAAGGCAGTAAGCTCATTGGCTGCATATGCAGCATGAACCAATCAGCTTGTGCCAAGTCATTTAACTCTCTGAATATCATCAGTTACGTTAACACCCCGTCAGAATGCGCCATCTAGAGTTTCATGACTGAATTATATATTTATACTGGAATTGTTGTAATTTTTACATATGAGTTTAAAAGAGAAGCGTGTTATTTCTGTATCACTAGCATCACCAAAAGGGTTGCAAAATATGTTTGTGGTCCTAAAAAGATAAATATGAATAAAAACAGTTCAAATAAACATTAACTTACCAAGGAAAATTTTTCTGTGTTTCATTTAGTTGAAGTACTAAAATAACTAAAACTTAATAGAAACTATATTTACAAGACAGAAAAGTTTTACTAAAATGTAAGCTCAAATTAAAATCTGATTCAAAATATGAAATTTCATAAATATTCATAAAAAAAAATTTGTTTTAGTTGACATTACTATTATTCTAAAATGTGGAAAATAATAATAATAGATGTTTTCTGGACTCTGATATTTTCTTCATATATTCGACTGTAATAGTATCCCCTCATTTTGCTTTTCCAGAATGAAAGACACAAGCAAAAAGAACATCATCTTCTCCCAGTTCAGGAAGAACGACCGTGACAAGCAGAAATTGATCGAGACAGTGGTGAAGCAGCTGAGAAGTCTGGTGAATGGAATGTCCCAGCATTCCTAGAGGCATCCACATGAACTCCAAACACTGGGCTGGGTTTGACAATGTAACTTACAAACTAGGTTATACTTCTAGCTTTGGCCCTTTTTTCAAAATCCAATAACTCGCTGTAAGGTAACTACTCTCAAAAGTACTGTGGTATATTTTGACTGCATCCTCCATGTCTCCTGCCAAAATATTCACCACTGTAGGTTAATAATGTAAATATGGTACAAAAATGAAGAGAAAAAAAATGAATTTATGCAGTAATTTTTTGTAATGTATTTTTAAAGGTTGAGAATTATGTTTTGTACGTTGTGAAAGTGCAATGACTCCTAACACTACACTTGAGAGAGCGGCGGTGTGTATGTGACTGGTGATGCTGATGGTCATATTGCAACCTGTATGAAATTCTCCCTGGTGTAACATGGATGAAGTTTTTATTGTAAATATATTTAAATATATTTAACACCGCTATGGAATCATGCTTCCCATTGGTCTGCCAATGAATAGACTGGCAGACCAATGTTTAGCATTTGCATGAGAATGCATCGTTTTTTTCTTTTTTTTTATGTTGGCAGACTTTGTTCCAACTCGTGTGCACAAACAGCACTTCTTTATTGAAAAGAAATGAAAGACACAAGCAAAAAGAACATCATCTTCTCCCAGTTCAGGAAGAACGACCGTGACAAGCAGAAATTGATCGAGACAGTGGTGAAGCAGCTGAGAAGTCTGGTGAATGGAATGTCCCAGCATTCCTAGAGGCATCCACATGAACTCCAAACACTGGGCTGGGTTTGACAATGTAACTTACAAACTAGGTTATACTTCTAGCTTTGGCCCTTTTTTCAAAATCCAATAACTCGCTGTAAGGTAACTACTCTCAAAAGTACTGTGGTATATTTTGACTGCATCCTCCATGTCTCCTGCCAAAATATTCACCACTGTAGGTTAATAATGTAAATATGGTACAAAAATGAAGAGAAAAAAAATGAATTTATGCAGTAATTTTTTGTAATGTATTTTTAAAGGTTGAGAATTATGTTTTGTACGTTGTGAAAGTGCAATGACTCCTAACACTACACTTGAGAGAGCGGCGGTGTGTATGTGACTGGTGATGCTGATGGTCATATTGCAACCTGTATGAAATTCTCCCTGGTGTAACATGGATGAAGTTTTTATTGTAAATATATTTAAATATATTTAACACCGCTATGGAATCATGCTTCCCATTGGTCTGCCAATGAATAGACTGGCAGACCAATGTTTAGCATTTGCATGAGAATGCATCGTTTTTTTCTTTTTTTTATGTTGGCAGACTTTGTTCCAACTCGTGTGCACAAACAGCACTTCTTTATTGAAAAGAGTCTAAAATTGTCAGCTGCATTTCACTGAACGATGAACAAATGCACCACAGAATTATATTACATTTTTTATTTTCTCAGGGTGAAATGAAAGCTTTGGGTTCAGATGCTTTAGAATCTCATTTTTAGGTGAAAATAAATAAGCAATAATTGGTCCAGCTACAGACATGGAAAAATTCCAGATTAGTATCTTTATCCACATGCTTTTATTTTGTTTCTTAACATTTATTTTGAGCAGGCATTTTTTGCACTGAAAATTATTTAAGTTTGCCTTTTAACAAGCAACTGTATGCTTATGTATTTAAAGTACCACTGCATATACCATACTATTTTATTAAAATTGGGGAAAAAATGGAATGTAAAGCATAAAACATTTGTCATCTGAGGATGTTTCCATATTTCAGTTTTCTGTCGTCTTATGGTTGTAACAACACTAATATTGGTTTCACTTTAAAATATCTCTCATAACTTAAAGACATGGTTAACAAATCAGTAGTTCCTTTGCATTCAGATATTACAAGTGTTTGAATGTATATTAACTAATGATCTGTTAGGCATTATGGAATTTGTTAATAATAATGAAAGTTAAGTGTCACCCAAATATTTAAAATTTCAATGAGGCAAACAGAATCACAATATCCAATAACTGGCATTACCTGGAGTTACACAAACCCAAGTGACTTCAGTTGTTTTCAAGGTCCACCCATTTTTATGTGTGTGCTTTAATAAAATTTCACAACAAAAATACATTTTGATCCATTGTTTTTTGGGGTTTTTTTTTTTGCTTTCAATGTCTTTACAACATTGTTACTCTATATACAGATAAACTCCTCAGATTAAAATAGAAAGAGTTCCCGCATTTTTTTTCATATATACATATTTTTAAAATTAAATTAAATTAAGATACCCAGCCATGTTAAACTTCTTTCTGGTGAATTATCTTATTCTATTGTTGAGTTTATATTATTTTAATATTAAATATTAATGTTAATTGTTAAATATTCAATGTAATTATTTTAATTGTACATTTAATTGTTTTACTGCATTTAAAGACATGCTTATTTTTGAACTGATGATGGCTGATATTTCTAAACTTCATTTCCCAAGTATTCCAGTTGGGATGTTCTCTAGAAGGATATATTGGCAAACAATCCGCTAGATCCAGTCTGTCATCACTGAATGTGGACAATCTTGATGGAGGTGGTCCGGCAGCTATGGGCCCTGCATTAGTCCATCACACAGGATGCTTTAACGCCTTCGGACACTTCTGAGTCCTATAGATAAAGATTTTTTAAATGAAAACCAGATTTCTTTTTGTGATATGAAACACTTTTTTTATTATTTTTGTGATATGAAATGTTAAAAGTGACATTTTTTTCCCTTCCTTCATCCTTTGCTTTTGCTACTCATCGAGTACCCTTTAAGTCACTATATATATATATGAGTTGCCAAACAGGAAATAATTATATAAAAATCTGAATATGTTGTTATAAGCCTGAATATATAAATGTAAATTGTGAATATAAGCCTGAATATATTATGTCTGAATATATAGAAGTAAATCTAAATATATACTTATAAGTCTGAATAATTAAATGTCAATTGTAAATATATAGAAGCAAATCTGAATATGTAGTTATAAGTCTGAATATATAAATGTAAATCTGAATATATAGTTATAATTCTGAATATATAGTTATAAGTCTGAATATATAGAAGCAAATCTGAATATATAGTTATAAGTCTGAATATATAATTAAAGTCTGAATGAATAGAGGTAAATCTGTTATTTAATTAAATATTTACATTTATATATTCAGAGTTATAACTATATATTCAGATTTACTTCTATATATTCAGACATAACTATATATTCAGACTTATAAGTATATATTCAGATTTACTTCTATATATTCAGACATAACTATATATTCAGACTTATAAGTATATATTCAGATTTACTTCTATATATTCAGACATAACTATATATTCAGACTTATAAGTATATATTCAGATTTACTTCTATATATTCAGACATAACTATATATTCAGACTTATAAGTATATATTCAGATTTACTTCTATATATTCAGACATAACTATATATTCAGACTTATAAGTATATATTCAGATTTACTTCTATATATTCAGACATAACTATATATTCAGACTTATAAGTATATATTCAGATTTACTTCTATATATTCAGACATAACTATATATTCAGACTTATAAGTATATATTCAGATTTACTTCTATATATTCAGACATAACTATATATTCAGACTTATAAGTATATATTCAGATTTACTTCTATATATTCAGACATAACTATATATTCAGACTTATAAGTATATATTCAGATTTACTTCTATATATTCAGACATAACTATATATTCAGACTTATAAGTATATATTCAGATTTACTTCTATATATTCAGACATAACTATATATTCAGACTTATAAGTATATATTCAGATTTACTTCTATATATTCAGACATAACTATATATTCAGACTTATAAGTATATATTCAGATTTACTTCTATATATTCAGACATAATATATTCAGACTTATAACTATATATTCACAAATTACATCTATATATTCAGATTTTTATATAATTATTTCCTGTTTGGCACCTCAATGCCCTAAATAAGAAAGGTACAACAGATTGAAGCAGACAATTGATTACAGCATTATACATTAAAGAACATTAAAGATTGCTTAAATATAAAATAAATGAAAGAAATAAGTAAAAATACAAAAAAAAAAGTTATCTATCTATTTTGCAAGTTTTTTTCTCACTTAAAGTTTTTTTTTGAAGGATATGTCAGAAAACTGTGTCAGTGAAGAGCTTGAGATGAAATAAAGGACCAACTCCTTGGGGGACCTTCACAAGAAGAAACGCAAAGTGCGACATTACACCAATTAAAAACAATCTCTTAATCATAACACGATTCTTAGATTCAAGATTCTTATTCTGAACCTATCCTGATCAAACTGATTTTGGCAAAGGCATTCAGTCACACAGATTTGGAGAGCTACATTCACTCTTAAAAATATATTTTTATTGGTATCTATGGTTCCATGAAGAACCTTTAACATCCAAGGAATCTTTGCATTCCACACAAGGTTCTTTATAGTGAAAAAAATGGAACTTTTAAGAACTGATGTTCCATATCTGAGATCTGGTGAAGACAGAACTATCTAAATGGAGTTCAGGATCAAATTCCATCAATGTCAGAAATTCAAATTTGCATTACTGCATAAATAAATACACGCTGTACCTTTTTTACACTATTTGTTTGCTTTTTGCAGCGTTTCCTGATCCCAAAGGGATGGAGTGTTTTATACAGCATCAGTGAAATGCATGAGACTGATCCCATTTACCATTTGATCCTGACCGCTTTGCCTCAGAAAGAAACGAGAGCAAACCAGGATGTTTCAGCATCCCATTTGGAGGTGAAATGAGTGGCCAAGATCATCATGAACAGTCTTGATGTTGAACTGCTCGCCAGCTCAGAATGGAAACTGGTTACCAAGACAATCCCAAAGACACAGTACCTGTTGTTCACCCTGCCAGTGGACTCCATGTTCATTTCCCATCCTCTAGCCTTGCAGATAGGGTTCATTATTCATATTTTCAGACCTGTTTAGTTAGATTTTTTTTTCAGAGTGCACTTAGAAACAAATTACACTTGAATGCTCTGTATGCATACAGTACCAAGAAGGAGGAAATTATTGTAACATTCAAATAAAATGCAGCTTTACTGTTACATTGGCTGCTATGTATTTTAGCATATGATTGTTGAATTTCTTTGCATTTGGAATTTGTAGGTATTTGAGGCATTACAGTTATGTTTGAAACTAGTGCCTATAAATATAATCGTTCAGCAAACTGCCTTCCTATAAATCTAGCTTCCACTAATGTCAAAAAATCAAAAACTTAAAAAAAAATGTAAATGTCTCTTCACTATTCTTTCAAACAAACCATGTTTTGATGTTTTGTTGGGAATAGTTTTAATGTAAGAGTTTTTTTTTTTTTTTGTCATTTCTTCCTGTGTCCTCACTGTCTTTTATTTACCAGTTTTGATTTTTTGGATGGAAATTTAACAGCTTAAATATCATTAAGAGCTTGTGACAAAATTCAGCTTCAGAATGCCTTCAGAAGATACATATAAGTGAATATAAAGTAAATAAAAGCACCAGTAATTACAGCATCAAAGAAGTCAGTATTTTATTGAAATACATCTCCTTTTTTAATACAAAAGGAGCTAGAGTTCAAAAGCTAGCCTACTGCAAACCCGAAATGAGCTACCATATAAACTCTGTTCACCCATTAGAGACACAGGAACATTTTATATATTCTGCTATCTAATCGTTTTGTTTTGTTTGGCAAGGAAAGAGCCTTTAATAGCAGCAGTATTTTTAAATGCAAATAAAAGACGGAATGAGGCTCCAGAGGCTGGAGGTTATATAGCTTAAAGTCAGTCTTCAGTCTGACCCTTTAGTGAACTGTTTGGCTGTGCTCTCGTGACCCCCTCCTGCGGTGCTCACGGTTCAAACTGCGTTCGCGGGTCTATATGTCATGTAAACTCATAAATCAAAGACAAATTCACTACCTATAGCTGTGCCACGTGTCTCTAATGCGAGTCATTTTATGCGAGTAAACAACAACAGCAACCAGTAGCCTAGCTCCGGCATCCAAGGTAAGATGCGCGGGTTGGGCTATATCATTTCTGAAATAGCTGCTGACAATGAATAATTTGATATGATCACAGGATATATAAAGTAATTTACCCAGAGGGTAGAGACATTTTTATATATGGTAATCGAAAACGATTCCTTTTCATCACAAGTGCGAATTATGTGGGGATGGGGGGGATCTGACGCCCCTAATTAGGCTAAGGCTTGGTCCTCAAGTACTTTTTCCGTATAATTATATGTAACGTACATTTTCAAACATATAAAGTTAGATTACAAGTAAGGGCGCACTAAATAGAGGCTTGCGAACGAGTCACGTTCACCTGAGGTAACAATAACAACCAGTGTTGGGGGTAACGCATTACAAGTAACGTGAGTTACGTAATCAGTGTAGGGAGTTAAATTCAAGGTTAACATTAATGTTCTATAACTTTAAATAAGATCTAGAGGTAATATCGCGAGAACAGAGACCCGCGATTAGGATCGCGGGAGAGAATGATCTAGACAGTTGTGAGAGCGTAGAGGGAGAGATGACACGCTCTGTGTAATCGGATGTGGCTGATTCATGATGTTTACCTCTTCGTGTTTAATAAATCAAGTGTTATGATCTGCCGAGCTCCCTGTCGGTGTCCTCCTTGGATCAAAGCCAAGAACCCACGAGCCAGAGCGTGGTAAGAACTGTGACGCTCATATATAGAAACAACACGCGTTACACTGCTTTGACATAATCTGTATTGTTAAAAGCGCTATATAAATAATGGTGACTTGACTTGACTTGACAAAATTGTTTACAAATGTCAAGCAGAATCAAGATAGTTAATAGTCAGAACATTAAAATGCCACTGGTGTCTGTACAAACTAAATTTACTTTCCCTTCAGCCTGAGGCTTATTCATTTCACTTTTGGTGTGAAAAGGCTTTTATATTCGCCAAAAATATAAATTTTTATTTTAAAAACAAACCAGCAAGCCCTGTCCAGATGTAAAAAGTAACGCAAAAGTAACGAAACGCATTACATTCAATAAAAAGTAACGAAGTAACGGAATTAGTTACTTTTTTATTGAGTAACGCAATATTGTAATGCATTACTTTTAAAAGTAACTTTCCCCAACACTGCTGATGATT
>NW_015548217.1:5167136-5178411 GCF_001515605.1 Sinocyclocheilus anshuiensis | reverse complement strand
CAATGTCTTTGCTTCTGACCTTCGATGATCCAGTTCAACCGTACTAATAAGCAAAAATAACTCTAGACAAACATTTGTGTGTCTTTTTTTATTGCTGAAGTGTGTTGAAATTTCTTCTTCTGCATTCTACTGTACGGACGTAAATTTACTTTCCCTTCAGCCTGAGGCTTATTCATTTCACTTTTGGTGTGAAAAGGCTTTTATATTCGCCAAAAATATAAATTTTTATTTTAAAAACAAACCAGCAAGCCCTGTCCAGATGTAAAAAGTAACGCAAAAGTAACGAAACGCATTACATTCAATAAAAAGTAACGAAGTAACGGAATTAGTTACTTTTTTATTGAGTAACGCAATATTGTAATGCATTACTTTTAAAAGTAACTTTCCCCAACACTGATAACAACGCTGCTTGAGTGCTTCTGTTCCGTTCTGAACTCGACAAAACTGCGTTATTTGTCTCTTTATTAAACATTTAAACTTACATGTTTATCACAAAAGTGTCTCTCAAATGGGTGGCTGAACAGTGCGCAACAAAAGATCATTTGGGTTGCGCGAAAGCAACCTGCGTCCTGAAAACTGCTGACAAATTCATTTAAAAAGTCGAACAATTTTTGAAATCATTCACTTGCTTCTTCCTTGTAGCCTATATCTAAATATAGGCAGATGATGAGGATGAAACTGTGATAAAAGCGACGATCTACATCCGAGGCTCCAATTAAAGCTCTCTTTCGCACACCAGTGAAAGGCTGTTTATCTCTTGACCCAATTAGAACATTACTGTAAGTGGCTTTAATGATGCCCTTGATTTGATTTTTGTGATGGACAGCGCGGAATAGATGGCAGTGTGGATAATTGCTGCTGCTCAGGCTGCGTATCTCGCTATTTGATGGACAGTGAACTTGGCGAGCTTTTCGCCCAGAGTTCACAGAGATGTCAGGGTCCGCGCTGCAGGGTCACCAGCGGGTCACCAGCGCCCGGGAACCAACACTGAGACCAACACAAACACAGGGCTGGATATTACAGCTCATACGTGCCATGTATGGTCAGCGATGACTCGCCAAAATCGCTAAATAAACATCGATGTGAGAAATAAATAGCGGACAGCGTGGATGCATTGCATGCATTGCGTTTAGGCAACTCCCTTTAGAGTATTTTTTTGTAATGAAAGCTCTTACTGCATGATTAAGCTTAATAACAATCAGTGCAAAGTGAACGGGAATATTTAGACTGAAATTATGAAGAATAGAACAATAGGCACTTAAGATTCAATTCAGTTCGTTGTCCAGTTTTATTGTCAGGACTAGTCGTTTTTAATCCAACAATAAGCATTCCCAGTCCAGCTAAATCATCACATGTTTTTGGATCTATGGACATGTCCATTGCCTTATGCAACCAACTGCAGTCTTTTCCATATATTTCCAAATATATTTATATTTGCAATTACATTTTATAATTATTATCATTGTTTGCTTTTTAAAGTGCTTTTCTGTTAATAATTTATAAATATTGCACAGTTGCAACAGAAAGTTGCAAAAAATAGTTTAAATATATTGTGTTCATGTTTTCTACGAGACTAAAAACTGTATGTATATTGCATGTGTATTGATATGTTTTATGATTCCATTGATGATGACATAGCCTGTATCACATCTTTCAGAGGACTTTAAGCTTATATGTTGATATAAAATCTATTTCATTTACAGTTGACAATTCTTTTTGTAAAATATATAAACAACGTAACAGAAAAGTTTGGTCACAAATGTTGTCAGTGGATTAAATGGATTAAACGACAACACTACATTGGGTAATATCACAGGTTACATATTGGATATATTCAGGGGGAAAAAACACATACCAATAATAAAATACTATTTGAGAGCAATAAGTAGGAAGAATTTATACAAGCATTCTTCGGTGAAATATCCTTGAACTTCAGGTTGCATTGCTTTTTGCTCAGTTTGAAAGAGGTTCATCAAAGCATTTCACACACTGCTATGACTCTGACGAGGGAAAACAGGTCTCATAATTGCACAAATTCACAAATAAGGCCAAGTTTGAAGGTTCGCTTGGAGCATTTGGCACGGTCGGGTCATGTCGAAGAATAAATATGGCAATGGTCGTGTAATGGGTTAACATATGAATGCGTTGCTTACATAGACACATGCCTAAAATACCCTCAATCATAGATATGTCACGAGTGAGTTTTCCCCATCCCATCACACAGGATGAAAGGTGAAATGCAGGGCAGACACACATCAAAGAACGAAGAGAGGGAAAAATTTGGAGCCATCCTGTCTCTTTAACTGACTGACTTCCCAGCTTGTTTTTTCCACGTTATGGCTGTCGTAAAAACAGTAATTCAGACTGTGGGTGTTTGCTCTTCATGTACCGGTAACCTTGCTCTGCTCCGTCACTTTTTAAGCTGGCCCGGGTTTGAACCCGCTGCGAGACAATGATCATATTTATGATATTACTGCACACTGCTCCACAAATAAACAGGGCATAATAGCTATGGCACGGTTCCAGGCTAAAGTCTAATGTGAGATCAGATCCAGCAACACAGCCCTGACAACTGTCCTAACTTATTTTTAATCACTGACCTCAACAACTTAAATATGTCTAGGTTGATATACACAGACATATTGTTCACAGATTTCACTATTATATTATAATGTATATTGATATTGTAATCAGATCCTGATAATAATGACTCAAATTAACTCTGTGCATTTTTATAGCAAATCATCCATAGGTGTATATATAAATAGAAACTCAAAATCTACAGAGAGCACAATAAAAATGTAACTATTCTAAATAAGAAATATTCTACTTATTTTTTAATATTAAAAAAATATTTTTCCATTTTCCATGCCATATATATAATTGTACATGTGTAGATAAGCTTTCTAAACTCTGTAATGGCCTTTTAAGGACCCCCACGCCAAAGAAAGACAAAAAGAGGGACATTTAAGGGATTTAAAATGTAAAAGTAGTGCTTCACAGTTAAGCTCCTCAATTAAATCCTCTATGGCATTTCTGATGGCACACAAGCCCAGAGTAATGAGTGTAAACGACGGGAATATTGGCAACAAAAGAGCCTCGGATGCTTCCTTTTGTGTCGGGGGAATTAACACCTTTTCAAAGTGAAATCTCTGGATTGTCTGCCTTCTACAGGAGGTGGTATTAAAATGCGCCTATAACAAATGGTTCAGAGTTTGGAGCGGCTTCTGCCCTGTGGGCGGGGCGAGATGACACCACAATTAAAGATGAACTTTGTGTGAACTAATTTATCTGAGGAAGGTAACAGGAGGAGACCTGCGCGCAATGGATATATAAGGGCGCACAAGCGCGGACACCCTCAGTCTGTGCGTAAAGACGCGTCTCCTCTCCAGAAGCTCCTTTGCGATCTTTGCGCGCTTCAGCATGGGGCTGTACACGCTCATAGTCACCTTTCTCTGCACCATCGTGCTCCCCGTTTTGCTCTTTCTCGCCGCGGTTAAGTTGTGGGAGATGTTACTGATTCGCCGGGTCGATCCGAACTGTGGAAGTCCCCTGCCGCCAGGTACCATGGGCTTACCCTTCATTGGAGAAACGCTCCAGCTGATCCTCCAGGTACGCGTGCGCTTTTATTGCCATTTGTTCAAGTTCAGCTGAATGTACTTGGCTGGTAGCTAAATGCGATGCACTCTGTCTTGTTGTGTTAATAACGGATGCATGTGGAGTAAAATGTGCCTTTGGAATCTTTGTGCCAATAACGCGTTGTCCTTACACACAGAGAAGGAAGTTCCTCCGGATGAAGCGCCAGAAATACGGATGCATCTACAAAACGCACCTCTTTGGTAACCCGACTGTCAGGGTGATGGGAGCTGATAACGTGAGGCAGATTCTGTTGGGCGAACACAAGCTGGTTTCTGTTCAGTGGCCAGCATCAGTGAGAACTATACTGGGCTCTGACACGCTCTCCAATGTTCATGGCACTCAACACAAAAACAAGAAAAAGGTAAGGATGCTATTTTTTGTGTTTTGTATATTAAGTTGCATTAATGTTGTGAATTTCTTCCAATATTATAACAATGTTCTCTGAGGAACTTGTGCAAGAACCTTGTCAGTTTGTCAGTGGTTCCTCTTGTGAAGCCATTACATTTAAAGGTTTTGAGGCACTTGAGATGTTCCTTGATGAAACAATGGAATATTTGAGACATCTTCAAAAGTTAGCCTAGAAGTTGCAGATTTTCTGAGGAACATCAGATGGTTTCTCAAGTATATTCTCATGTTTACAGTGTCTATCTTAAACTGTCCAGTAAACCCCAGATTCATATTTTGCATTGAAATGAAAAAATGTTTGAGAAGATGCACTGATTTTTAACATTTTTTATAATGTTCTGCTTAGGCCATTATGAGAGCATTCTCAAGAGATGCTCTTGAGCACTACATCCCAGTTATCCAGGAGGAGGTGAAGAGTGCCATACAAGACTGGCTGCAAAGACATACATGTGTGCTGGTTTACCCAGAGATGAAACGACTCATGTTTCGTATAGCCATGAGAATCCTTCTTGGTTTCGAGCCGGAGCAAATCAAGACCGATGAGCAGGAACTGGTGGAAGCTTTTGAGGAAATGATTAAAAACCTGTTCTCCCTGCCAATTGATGTTCCCTTCAGTGGCTTGTACAGGGTAAGTTACTGTAGAGTCTGAAGATGCATTTTCGGTATTGTGAAATAAACTTGAGAAAATAACAACCTGTAATGTGTTTGGTAGGGTCTGAGAGCACGCAATTTCATTCATTCCAAAATTGAGGAGAACATCAGGAAGAAAATTCAAGATGATGACAACGAAAACGAGCAAAAACACAAAGATGCTCTTCAGCTGTTGATCGAGAACAGCAGGAGAAGTGATGAGCCCTTCAGTTTGCAGGTAACTATTTCTCATTAGACTTATCAGATATTAGTAAGTAAGTGACATCCAGTCAGGGAACATCAATAATAAAGTGTGTGCTTCCCTCAGGCAATGAAAGAAGCTGCTACTGAGCTTCTGTTTGGAGGTCACGAGACCACCGCCAGCACTGCAACCTCACTGGTGATGTTCTTGGGTCTGAATTCAGAAGTGGTGCAGAAAGTTAGAGAGGAGATTCAGGAGAAGGTATGATCCAAAACGTTTAACTTTTGAGTTCTTCTCAATTTGATGGCACATTTAAACCAATGTGTGGGCTAATGGACACATTTTTATTCGCAGGTTGAAATGGGCATGTATTCACCTGGAAAGACATTAAGTATGGAGCTGTTGGAACAACTGAAGTACACTGGATGTGTGATTAAAGAAACTCTCAGAATCAACCCTCCTGTACCCGGAGGCTTCAGAGTGGCACTCAAAACCTTTGAACTGAATGTAAGTTGAACTTTAAGGCTTGATCATTAATGTTATAGACTGCTTCTAAATGCTCTCCCATAGTGTATTTCACACAAAATCATTCTTTAACACCAAATTATCTTTAATTTTCCTTCAGGGTTACCAGATACCTAAAGGATGGAATGTCATCTACAGCATTTGTGACACACATGACGTTGCTGAGGTGTTTCCTAACAAAGATGAGTTCCAACCAGAGAGGTTCATGAGCAAAGGCCTGGAGGACGGCTCCAGGTTTAACTACATCCCCTTCGGAGGCGGTTCCAGGATGTGTGTGGGCAAAGAATTCGCCAAAGTGTTACTCAAGATCTTTTTAGTTGAGCTAACACAGCAGTGCAACTGGATTCTTTCAAATGGACCCCCGACAATGAAAACGGGCCCAACCGTTTACCCAGTGGACAATCTCCCCACCAAATTCAGTAGTTACGTCAGAAATTAGTCCTGAACTAACATGAGCTTTGTACATATGTTTTTAGATGAGCTGTGATGTATTGGATATTTTATATTTTGTTTATATAAAAGGTGTGTGTGTGTGTATATATAAGTCTATACAAGAAAGCTAAAACGAGGGCACTACTTTTTCATGGATCACTGTAATTCTACGAAGTGTCTGTGATGTATATTTATAATGTAGTTGTGTTATATATAGCTTTTGTACTGTATGCAACTTATTTAACTTGCTCTTTATCATATGGGTTTTATTTAATAAAGTTAAATAAAAGTACCTGGAGAAACAGAGCAAATGTGGGTCCAGATAAGGATGATGGTTTTGAGTCAAACTGTTTGAAGAGATCTTCATCACAGAAAACAATCATTGCCAATTAGGTTAAGCATCCAAACAGCTCTCTGTGTCTGGAAGTAGATGGATGTGGAACAACGTTTAGATCAATCATGAGTTCTAAAACAATAATAACACACCCTGCTTGAACTTAACCCTATGAAGTCTACTGGATAATATTAGATATGGAAATTTCTAAGGCCTCTAAATTATCAACATCACTAAAACTTTGGCAAAAACTTATATCTATTACATGCTTTCTGTTGTCTTAGTAAAACTGTGAAAAAATCCAGCTTCAAGTCATGGCACACATACTGATTTTTAGAAAGTAAATATAAAAATAATATATATTATTAATAATATTTCAAGCAACTTAGGTTTACTTGATTATCAATGCATAATTTTTTTTTGTAGAAAAATCATGTTAAAATGTGAGTATTAAATATAATACATCAGGCTTTTGTGGAATGTTTATTTGTCCGTTTCTCAATTTGTATTGCATTGCTTTATATGTTTTCAAAACTACACAATAAAATCTACAGAGCTTTGATCATGAAACTAAACATTTAAAAATCATTTTACTAAGATTACTGGGAGATATAGAGTGGCAACTGATATTTATATGCATTTTATGAAAGTAATCTGCTATTATAAAGGTCTCATTTCTTCATTACAAGCTACCAGAACTTTTTGGCCATATAAATATCAACAACTACACAAAATTGCATATTTTTGCAGATAGGGCCTCTGAATAAAAGTGAGGTGTGAGCTCCATATTCTCACTATATATGAGCTTTAAAAGCCTGATGTATCAAATATGATACTCGACAAAAACACATATGCAAACTTTGATTTTTTTTTTTATTATTATTTTGGTAACATTAGCATATGATTTACAAACAAAATGTCTAAAGGTTCAAATAAAATAAAATAAAAATCATATGTCAGACTTTACAGGGTTATCTTTTGAAACACTTAACATGTTATTGCCTTAACATTTTTACTATAAGTTTAGAACTATAAATAAAGACTTACAATTCAGACTTCTTTCCACATGTTTGTAGTTAAATAGAAATCATCATGTAAGTCATTCAAGTGTTACTGTGGGAGGAAGGTTATGTATCTGTTTATTTTATTTTGTTTTGTTTTATTATCACTGGTGCTGTTTCTCCGTTTTGAGTAATAATGTTTTGTAAAGTACTTGCAGATGACAAATGTTGTCTCGAAAGCTCATTACGCTGCCGTATGGTTGTTCTAACGACCCCCATAGGCGTCCCACGTAAGCTGTTGCAAATTTGCACAAATGCATTACCCCCGACGGGGGCGCGTCTCCCAGCGCACAGGGGTCATGTGGAAGGGACTTGTCCTTGTGTGACACGGCATGAGAGACAGAGAAGGCGGTGAGATGCTGGCAGATGCCTCTCTCGGCCATTTCTCTGCTTTTCTCTGCTGCTGATTTACATGCGTCCCGCCGCAGGCCTGACACCTTTATGTTCAGCCACCCTATCGCTGCAGGTCCAGGCCTTGGGAGAGATGCAGCTGAACTTTTCCTCCTATCACCTTGTAAAGAACGTCTGTCCGGCCTATTGTTTGACATCTAGGGGCGACAACAAAACTTTTTATTCCCAGAGCCATTTTTTCTCTAAATTTGTGCGGATATACAGAATTTATAGCAAGCAAATGAAAGAGGCCTGTTTTTATTCACTCCCTTGAACTGAACACAGTGTAAATCAGCGTAATTGCAGGGTGTTTTCCCTCAGACACTGAACTGCTTGTTGTTTAGCGTAAGGGAAGAGGACAAAAGAAGCATTTTCAGTTGAGAAGTTTCTTTTTTTACATTTTCACGCCTGTGCAAAAGTCATAGTACTGTGGCACTGCAGTTGCTAAGGTGTTTAGAATTGTTTTTAGTGTTCCTATATGGTTGATTGGATGTTTTTATAAGGTTTGCTGGTTTCTGTTAAATATTCAAGTATCAAGAATCAAGTCCCCGATTCATTGCAAATTGAAGTCAAGCACTATTTCCTCCTGCACAGCTGCTTATAGCTGAAATGAACTTGTTTCATAACTAATGGACTTTGTGATATTGACAGTTACTGAGTTGAACTGAATCAACATTGAACTGACTTGAGTTGAATGGCAACATTATCATCTTCTGTAGATCTTTGTTTCATAATTGATGAAATCTGCGAAATGAACACTGTCATTGTCCTGTTTGTTAATGTAATGTAAAGATTTGAAACAATCTGTATTGTGTAAAGCACTATATAAATGTGACTTCAATAGTAAAAAAGTAATATAGGCCTATTTAAAATTCATTTATTTCATAATAAGTATAGTTCAAACCTATTAACATATTTACTTTATTTGGAGTACTACTTGTGCACAATGCACATTTCTTAATATTAAGCCTAAAATGTGTTTTAACGTCACTATTTATGAGGACTGCATGATCTTTGCATAATATTGGTGTTTAAACGCAAGATATTTCAAATGTACCTTAAGTATATTTGCAATAATTCCACTTTAGCACAATCAGATATACTTCAGTTGGACTTCAGCACTACTTCCGCACAATTAGAGTGCATTAAGTACAAAATTAGTTGTTCTATTTTAGCAGACTTTAAGTATACCAGTTTAGTATAGCAAAAGTACAACTGCAGGGTGTTTTTATCAAGTACATAAATATGTAAATGTATTTGTAGTATACTTTGAATGAAATAAATCTGTTTTTCAAATACATTTTAGTATATTTATTTGACTTAGTAGCAATGAATTGAGGCTTCGTTCATGTCTGTCACATAACCTGTTTTATACTATAGGTTTATTCAAAAACATGTCATTTCAGCTAAACATACTCCACAGGGGAAGTGTTAAAGACGTCTGAACCGAGCTGACTGATATGGCTCTCCAACACTGAAGTGAAAATGACTTTTTCATTACCACGAGTGTCAATGAGAACCTTTCTAAAAGCATTTACACGTCTGCTGCCCTCTTGCCCTCCTGCCGAATTCATATCAGACTTTTCCAGCTTTCAATCGGATTAACTATTAGCAGCCCATTGCTATTATTTATAATCAAGAGGGGGCTTTTCACGGGTCCCCAGGGTCAGGAAAAGTTCAGTCATTTACAAAAAAAGGCATGACCTCACAGAGACATTAATTTATCCATTTCTCGTGAGCTGGAAGTTTTGCAGGTCTGGTTTACTATTGATGAAAAAAACGAGCTCAAAATTGCATGCAAAAGCCACTTGTACAAGAAAAGAGTAAAAGAAGCATGTGATCTCCTTCAGGTATAAAGTACATCATCCAGAAAACATTTACACACATTTTAAGATCATTTGTCAACAGTCTTTTCCTTTTTTATTGGTGTAAAAACTAGAACAAGCATCACTATTACTTTTGCTCATACTTGTGTTTTTTTAAACTTCTAACAGTAAATATTGAACTTAATCAAGTCACATTATTTATGTAATGGTTTATACAATACAGACTGTTTTAAAGCAGATAAACAGGAAAATAAAAAAATGTTGTAAAATTCATGAATTATAGACGAAATTCAGTTTCAGCTGTAGTGCAGCTCAACCAAAGATAACAATGTCAATATGTAGCTCAGTTTAGTTCAATATTGTTTCAGTTCAAATTTAGTTCTCATACAATAGTGTATGTTGGGTTAATATTATAATATTACTATTATAATATTAGGCCAAAGATGACAGGTAAGGAACCAAAACTCCTTAACTGGAGAAACAATCAAATGTGCAGCTTGAATGCAAATTCAAATATATAAAAGCATCAACAAAATGCATGAATAAATATATATAAATAAATATCTAGTTCACCCAAAAAAGAACATTTACCAAAAATGTAGAAGAGCAACGGTTTGAACATCTTAATGATGGATTTGTTTCTTGTAAACATGCAGCTTTTCGCTTCACAGCATGTCAACATATTCTGTTACACCAAATACACAAAATAATGATCTTTAAAAAAGCATCATATGACCCCTTTAACTGATGGACTGGAGACATGTGGATTACTTATGGATTATTGTGATGTCTTTATCAGCTCTTTGGACTCTCATTCTGACGGCACCCATTCACTGCAGAGGATCCACTGGTGAGCAAGTGATGTAATGCTAAATTTCTCCAAATCTGTTCTGAAGAAGAAACAAACTCATCTACATCTTGGATGGCCTGAGGGTGAGCCAAATTTAAATTTCTGTCGGGACCACTATCGTCAAAATGATAGATACTTAGCATAAAGTTTGGTTTGGCGGTATGGTTCTGTTCTGGGCAAAAAACTCCCTGCCCATCCATGCAGCCTGTCATGAATGAGCAGGGAGAGCAGCAATAATAACCCCCCTAGGGTTAACAGAACAGAACAAGGCAGATATCATTAATGTACTTAATGATATTTAAGTGTAACACTTTATTCAAGATAAAGGAGTCTGATTAGCAAGGAATATCAGAAAGCCAAGTCCTGACTGTGGCGAAAGGAGGAGCTGGGGATGGAGGAGGGTAATTTGCTCCTGAGCAAGCTGAAAAGCTGCTGAATAATACTGAATAGAGCTTATATAGGAATCCCGCGATAGGTGTCGTATTCCTATAGGTAGATGTGATCAGCTGAGAATCAGCTGATGCAAGCTTGACTCACGTGACCTGCCAGAACTAACGCTAACGCTTAATTTTTGGGTGAACACGCATGGGACAGTAAGCAACCACCCAGAGCACCCTAGCAACTGCATAGCAATAATATCTCACCGTTTCATCACGGTGACAACTTATGCCCAGGCAAACCCCATTTACATTTTCTCCATGAAAATATCCAAATCTACTTAGTTATCATCCAATTTAGTCACAACAAGTTTGACATCACAGCGAACAAAGAGATGAAAGTGACGTGACATGTGGCCAAGTATGGTGACCCATACTCGGAATTAGTGCTCTGCATTTACCCATCCAAAGTGCACACACACAAACCGTGAACACACACCCGGAGCAGTGGGCAGCCATTTTATGCTGCAGGGAGCAGTTGGGGGTTCGGTGCCTTGCTCAAGGGCACCTCAGTCGTGGTATTGAAGGTGGGAGAGAGTGCTGT
>NW_015548217.1:5159764-5166830 GCF_001515605.1 Sinocyclocheilus anshuiensis | reverse complement strand
GACACGAACCCACAACCTTTGGGTTATGAGTCCGACTCTCTAACCATTAGGCCACGACTTCCCCTCTCTCTTTGATGAGATTCTGTGCATGAGCTTTTGTCAAACAAGGTATCAGAGTACGAAGCTGTGCTCAGAGCTAATGATGAATGATTTCTCTGTTTGAGCGTGTATACATCCACACCCGACACAGTTCAAGAGGCAGCTTTACTCTGGTCAAGCAGACGCGGCTCAGGTTTCTGACTCGACCAGCAGCATAAACAGTAAGCATGCACCATATAGTCCTTTGAATAACACCAAGGCCATCAATGCTTAAAGTATTCAGTTAAAGGCACATAACGACTATGGCGGGACTGAAATGAATCAGTCAATATTGTGTTGAACTAAAGCAATAAGCCCCAAGAAGCAAAAAGCTTGCTTTTATAAAACAGTTATTCCATATACGTAGTAAGGTTTCACAAAATAAAACAGAGCAAATAAAGTGTAATGATATTAATAAAAACATTATTCTTCCACCAAACAATGTAGCTCCTCAGAAACGGTTGTGGTTCCAACAAAGTGGTTGCCGACCAACACACAAATGTAAACAAAGGTGTATGTTTGTAGAGTGATTTACAACAGCTTCGAACGTGGCTCAGCCAATCAGAATCAAGGACCGGAACTATCCGTTTTATAATGTAATTTCTTTTATCAACCATAAGACGAAAACAGCAATTATGCCAACACTCAATCCACTTGCCTCCCAAGTACATTTGTTTTTGACACAACCTTAAAACACCTCAAGACATCCAGACAAGACGTAAGACGACCAATTACAGTGCGATCCGCTGAGGTGGGAACTAATGATTGACTTTCTGAGACAACATCTGCTATTATGGCCTTCTGACGGCAATATCTGACGCACTTTTAAGACAAGTTCAAACAGTCCTCAGAGTTCGATTTGCTCAAGCTGCTCATTCTGAGGTTTGCGGCGTCTTGTTGCCCTACATATAAACCTGAACAAACGTACATTAGTGCTTTAGTTTCTCTTTAAAATGCATCTCAGTTACTCAACCAGCCCTGAAAAGACTCATAAAACCTGAAAAGACTCATTTTTTTAAAAAGTCCTTAAAGATTTGTAGCAAACAAACACAAAACATAAAATACCCAAAAGAGAAAATCTCAAATATGAAGACAGTTTGACTGGAAAGATACTTAATTATCATTTAAATAATACCACAATAAACAATGTACTGTAATAATCGAATGAATGGCTCACTAATTGGGTTTTGGGGTTCTGAGTAAAGGTTTATGTGCCTGAGCTCATGCAGCTCTGATGAATAACAGCAATAAATCTTCAAGGATGCTTGAGTTTTGTAGATGTTTAACCCTGTGCACTTGGCATTCAGTGGCAAATCAAAGGCTGATAACCTGTGAGATCATTGTGAAACCTCAGCAAATCTACTACTGCATCTTAATGCTACACGTCTAAATGTTTGATTTGGACTCCAGCACAAAGCCACATACCACTGAAAGTTCAAAAGTTCAGTCTAGCCATGAACTTTGTCAGGACTCAAGTTGTTCTGCAGTCGCAGGATTTTCACCCACGCTCTTTCCCGAATAACACAGACTTCTATGGAGAAAAGTATTGTGAAAATAATTACATGGGTAACATTCCATTTCATATAAATGCCTATTTGCTTAGTACTCTGAAAAACAAAACCAGTACATTCTGTGCAATGGGCAAGCAAACAAATAGTAGGGAATTACAAACAACAATATATGTGTCATACTGTTTTATCCTCTAGTGTTTTATTACCCTGCACACTTCAGAAGTGGAACAGGTAGGGTTGCTCCGAGGTCACAGGAGCAATAACAGGGCCGAACTTCATCCAGATAAGATGTGGAAACCTCTCCCTTTTCATATAGTTATGAATGAGAGGAGAAATATGTCAATAACAACAATTCAGTGGCTCCTCATTCAATTCATAGTTATTTCAAATAGGCTAATACTTGTAAGGTATATACTAAGTTATGATCTCGAACTAATCAGTGGCCTCAAACGTATACATGTCTTGTATTTAAATATATTTTTTGCAATTAAAGTATATTAACATTAAATGTAACATTAAATAACACTGCAGTAAAACTATAAGTGGACTTCGTTTTGACAAAGGATAACATTTTCATATTTTGAATGTCAAATTTGTATATTTCTCTCTCTTGCACTCGTTGCTGAATCTTCCCATTGTGCTTCTTCTAGTCAGAATGACAAAAGCATTGCAGGTTCATTTACACATCTTGACTTACAAGCAGTAGGTCTGATTCCTTCAGAGGAAAGAGGAGAGCAGACGGAGAGTCTTCAGCACTGCTGATAAAACCGAGTCTAGTCTGTGTGTCTCTGTGTTTAGTGTCTTCTCTCAAGTCACAAACCCTCTGTCAGTTTATTGTGCTGGGGTGACCCCCCAAAAAACCATGTCTGTTCATGTATCTCTTAATGACCCGTGTTTCATTCTCAGAGTGCCATTACAAAAGATTTCTTTTAATGCTATGAAAAACATATGACAGATTTTTGGAAATGCCTGTAGATACAGGGACATTAGATACATCTGTTTTTATGCTACTGCTTTTCTATTCATATTTCATCTCCGTGTTACATTGAAAATTAAAATACAAATGTCTGTGTCCTGGAGATATTTGAAGTACATTTCAACTTTTCAACAAGTCATTCACAATAGTGTAATCAATGGATGTGATCGATGGGATCTCCTACTTTGCTCTTTTATTGCACTTTCATGCCTTGTAACCTCATTGACTTTTCAACTTTGTCTCAGAGGTTTCTCTTAACAGGAAAAAAATATGATGAGACTTAAGACATTGGAAAGACGGGAAAGGGCTATCAAATTAATGTCAATCATATGGCTCAGATCATTTGGTCATGTAAGATTAAGAAGTGATGGGAATTGTTTGTATCAAAATTTCCAACTGTGGGGTCTTGGAAGATCTGCACATTGTGAGACATTATAGACATGTCCCAATTTGCGTACACGTGCACTTTTGTAGTGTACAGTGTAGTATAAGTAGTGCAAGTAGTGTAAACTCCAGGAAAAAGTGCATTTAAAATATTTGGATGATGCAATTAATTAACCAAAATCTGCAGTCGCAGGATTTTCACCCACGCTCTTTCCCGAATAACACAGACTTCTATGGAGAAAAGTATTGTGAAAATAATTACATGGGTAACATTCCATTTCATATAAATGCCTATTTGCTTAGTACTCTGAAAAACAAAACCAGTACATTCTGTGCAATGGGCAAGCAAACAAATAGTAGGGAATTACAAACAACAATATATGTGTCATACTGTTTTATCCTCTAGTGTTTTATTACCCTGCACACTTCAGAAGTGGAACAGGTAGGGTTGCTCCGAGGTCACAGGAGCAATAACAGGGCCGAACTTCATCCAGATAAGATGTGGAAACCTCTCCCTTTTCATATAGTTATGAATGAGAGGAGAAATATGTCAATAACAACAATTCAGTGGCTCCTCATTCAATTCATAGTTATTTCAAATAGGCTAATACTTGTAAGGTATATACTAAGTTATGATCTCGAACTAATCAGTGGCCTCAAACGTATACATGTCTTGTATTTAAATATATTTTTTGCAATTAAAGTATATTAACATTAAATGTAACATTAAATAACACTGCAGTAAAACTATAAGTGGACTTCGTTTTGACAAAGGATAACATTTTCATATTTTGAATGTCAAATTTGTATATTTCTCTCTCTTGCACTCGTTGCTGAATCTTCCCATTGTGCTTCTTCTAGTCAGAATGACAAAAGCATTGCAGGTTCATTTACACATCTTGACTTACAAGCAGTAGGTCTGATTCCTTCAGAGGAAAGAGGAGAGCAGACGGAGAGTCTTCAGCACTGCTGATAAAACCGAGTCTAGTCTGTGTGTCTCTGTGTTTAGTGTCTTCTCTCAAGTCACAAACCCTCTGTCAGTTTATTGTGCTGGGGTGACCCCCCAAAAAACCATGTCTGTTCATGTATCTCTTAATGACCCGTGTTTCATTCTCAGAGTGCCATTACAAAAGATTTCTTTTAATGCTATGAAAAACATATGACAGATTTTTGGAAATGCCTGTAGATACAGGGACATTAGATACATCTGTTTTTATGCTACTGCTTTTCTATTCATATTTCATCTCCGTGTTACATTGAAAATTAAAATACAAATGTCTGTGTCCTGGAGATATTTGAAGTACATTTCAACTTTTCAACAAGTCATTCACAATAGTGTAATCAATGGATGTGATCGATGGGATCTCCTACTTTGCTCTTTTATTGCACTTTCATGCCTTGTAACCTCATTGACTTTTCAACTTTGTCTCAGAGGTTTCTCTTAACAGGAAAAAAATATGATGAGACTTAAGACATTGGAAAGACGGGAAAGGGCTATCAAATTAATGTCAATCATATGGCTCAGATCATTTGGTCATGTAAGATTAAGAAGTGATGGGAATTGTTTGTATCAAAATTTCCAACTGTGGCGTCTTGGAAGATCTGCACATTGTGAGACATTATAGACATGTCCCAATTTGCGTACACGTGCACTTTTGTAGTGTACAGTGTAGTATAAGTAGTGTAAACTCCAGGAAAAAGTGCACTTAAAATATTTGGATGATGCAATTAATTAACCAAAAGAAAAAAGTGCGCAATGCTTTAAAATTCATGCACTATATATGTGGAGTTCATATGCATGCATAATTATGTAATTTAGGACACAACTATTATTGAGAACTCCATAGAAATATACGAGGCAGGGGATTCTCTGTTTAATCTCATTTTTCTTCTTAACTAATAAATGAAAGAGAGCTCATAAAACTCTCATTTAGTAAAAAGTGAAACACCTGATGCTGCTGGTTTCTACCTCTTCATTTGGTCATGTCCTCCTCTCCTCCGTCCTCATTCATTTGGCCTGTACATGAACCCTTGCTGACTTTTTACCCTTCACTCCCTACCTGCTAACACACAAGCAGCTGTTTTTCTCTGGCCTCACAAGGATGCACTGAAATGTTAAAATAACAATAGCTTCTACATCAAGAATCCCATTGTAAAATCTGAACTCACTGCAATGCACTGGTATTTAACCTAAAAAAAGAAAACGATAAAGTTTTGTTCATAATAAGGTTTATTTCATTAACCTTATGAACTTACAATGAAAAATAATTCTAAAACATTTGTTAATGTTGATTTCTTGACACATTATTAAAATAAAAAATTTATATCTGTTAATATTATTTAGCGGAGCTAAACCAGCCTGGCTCATGTTTATACGTAGGCATTAATACGTAACATTTACAAGCACAAAACGTACATTTTTGTACGTTATTATTAATGCTAAAATGTACAATTTAGACGTATTTCAACATTTAAAACGTACATATCGCTACGTATTTTTAGCTAAAAAACGTACAAATATTTACGTATCTTTTATATCAAGATATTCGTATCAATGCATTTTTTATCATTTTATCAATAAGCGATTTAGATTTTAGACCCCTTAACCTGCCCCCAAACCTTAACCTACCCATTTTACAGCGAATGTGGATTTTTATCATTTTATCAATAAGCGATTTAGATTTTAGACCCCTTAACCTGCCCCCAAACCTTAACCTACCCATTTTACAGCGAATGTGGATTTTTATCATTTTATCAATAAGCGATTTAGATTTTAGACCCCTTAACCTGCCCCCAAACCTTAACCTACCCATTTTACAGCGAATGTGGATTTTTATCATTTTATCAATAAGCGATTTAGATTTTAGACCCCTTAACCTGCCCCCAAACCTTAACCTACCCATTTTACAGCGAATGTGGATTTTTATCATTTTATCAATAAGCGATTTAGATTTTAGACCCCTTAACCTGCCCCCAAACCTTAACCTACCCATTTTACAGCGAATGTGGATTTTTATCATTTTATCAATAAGCGATTTAGATTTTAGACCCCTTAACCTACCTCCAAACCTAAACCTACCCATTTTACAGCGAATGTGGATTTTTATCATTTTATTAATGCGCAATTTAGATTTTTAGACCCCTTAACCTACCCATTTTATAGCGAATATAAAAGGATATAAAACGCAAATGACCGAAATATGCAGGAAAATAACCATTTTAGTAACATTTTTATAGTCTCTAATCCCACTCTTACTTATAAACCTAAACATTTCTGTTCAGTATAAAAAAACATGACAGACAGATAAATGGAATTACAATCATTTATTTATTGCAAAAATGTCAAAAGCAGCACCAAATGTAATCCAAATGATGCGTTGCACCCGCAGTCCTCTCTGGCGGAATACAGTAGGTTTGTGTGATCCAGAGCAGAATTTATGTTGTTAATCGCTGAAAATATTATCTAGATAATTTTCCCGATCTACTCCGTGAACTCGTGAAGGCGAGCGCGCATCATTCAAACAAACCTCACCAGAAACACGGCATGTCGCAATCTGTGACAAATGCAGGCGAGAGCCAATGAGCGTTCGATTATCTTGCCGTAAAACCTGTCGTTTGAAGCGGCAACATTTGAATTTGTAAAGAGCGCGTCAGTATGCGCGGACTTTGCTGCTCACGGTCATTGGACTCGCTGCTTGGGATGGAGAAGAAGATCGCAGAGTAAAGGCTTGGATTTGGGTCTTTTCCTCGCAGTCGTATGGATTCGGAAGATTTGGATTACAGCGCACGAATAAAATTGTTTCATTTCGTAATTATGTTGCGTTTTTGGTGTATTTTATAGTTCTATTGTCAGTCACAGCATGTCGGAGAAAACGCCTTTTGTGGCCCATGACAATCAAAGTAAGCATTACTTAATAAGTAAAGGTTAAACGATTGCAGAAATGTTATTTATTTTAAGGTTTAAACTAAAGTCGTGTTTAACATTATGTAGGCATATTCTTGGAAACGAGCTGGCAGCAGAAATCACACAACAAAACGAAATGTTATCATTTCATAAGTAAACAATTTAATAATGCAATTGAAAACAAGCTAATTCATATGACAACTAAAAACTAAT
>NW_015548217.1:5142628-5159541 GCF_001515605.1 Sinocyclocheilus anshuiensis | reverse complement strand
TTAAAATATTTGGATGATGCAATTAATTAACCAAAAGAAAAAAGTGCGCAATGCTTTAAAATTCATGCACTATATATGTGGAGTTCATATGCATGCATAATTATGTAATTTAGGACACAACTATTATTGAGAACTCCATAGAAATATACGAGGCAGGGGATTCTCTGTTTAATCTCATTTTTCTTCTTAACTAATAAATGAAAGAGAGCTCATAAAACTCTCATTTAGTAAAAAGTGAAACACCTGATGCTGCTGGTTTCTACCTCTTCATTTGGTCATGTCCTCCTCTCCTCCGTCCTCATTCATTTGGCCTGTACATGAACCCTTGCTGACTTTTTACCCTTCACTCCCTACCTGCTAACACACAAGCAGCTGTTTTTCTCTGGCCTCACAAGGATGCACTGAAATGTTAAAATAACAATAGCTTCTACATCAAGAATCCCATTGTAAAATCTGAACTCACTGCAATGCACTGGTATTTAACCTAAAAAAAGAAAACGATAAAGTTTTGTTCATAATAAGGTTTATTTCATTAACCTTATGAACTTACAATGAAAAATAATTCTAAAACATTTGTTAATGTTGATTTCTTGACACATTATTAAAATAAAAAATTTATATCTGTTAATATTATTTAGCGGAGCTAAACCAGCCTGGCTCATGTTTATACGTAGGCATTAATACGTAACATTTACAAGCACAAAACGTACATTTTTGTACGTTATTATTAATGCTAAATTAGACGTATTAGACGTATTTCAACATTTAAAACGTACATATCGCTACGTATTTTTAGCTAAAAAACGTACCGTATCTTTTGTATCTTTTATATCAAGATATTCGTATCAATGCATTTTTTATCATTTTATCAATAAGCGATTTAGATTTTTAGACCCCTTAACCTACCTCCAAACCTAAACCTACCCATTTTACAGCGAATGTGGATTTTTATCATTTTATCAATAAGCGATTTAGATTTTAGACCCCTTAACCTACCTTAAACCTAAAACCTACCCATTTTACAGCGAATGTGGATTTTTATCATTTTATCAATAAGCGATTTAGACCCCTTAACCCTTAACCTACCTCCAAACCTAAACCTACCCATTTTACAGCGAATGTGGATTTTTATCATTTTATCAATAAGCGATTTAGATTTTAGACCCCTTAACCTACCTCCAAACCTAAACCTACCCATTTTACAGCGAATGTGGATTTTTATCATTTTATTAATGCGCAATTTAGATTTTTAGACCCCTTAACCTACCCATTTTATAGCGAATATAAAAGGATATAAAACGCAAATGACCGAAATATGCAGGAAAATAACCATTTTAGTAACATTTTTATAGTCTCTAATCCCACTCTTACTTATAAACCTAAACATTTCTGTTCAGTATAAAAAAACATGACAGACAGATAAATGGAATTACAATCATTTATTTATTGCAAAAATGTCAAAAGCAGTACCAAAAGTAATCCAAATTACGATGCGTTGCACCCGCAGTCCTCTCTGGCGGAATACAGTAGGTTTGTGTGATCCAGAGCAGAATTTATGTTGTTAATCGCTGAAAATATTATCTAGATAATTTTCCCGATCTACTCCGTGAACTCGTGAAGGCGAGCGCGCATCATTCAAACAAACCTCACCAGAAACACGGCATGTCGCAATCTGCACTCCGTGAACTCGTGAAGGCGCGCGCATCATTCAAACACACCTCACCAGAAACACGGCATGTCGCAGTCTGTGACGAATGCAGGCGAGAGCCAATGAGCGTTCGATTATCTTGCCGTAAAACCTGTCGTTTGAAGCGGCAACATTTGAATTTGTAAAGAGCGCGTCAGTATGCGCGGACTTTGCTGCTCACGGTCATTGGACTCGCTGCTTGGGATGGAGAAGAAGATCGCAGAGTAAAGGCTTGGATTTGGGTCTTTTCCTCGCAGTCGTATGGATTCGGAAGATTTGGATTAGACAACTAAAAACTAATAAAATTAATGCCGCGATTTCAATATTCAGAAGAATTCATTTTTAGGTGTCTTCAATACGTCAGTTTTGTACATTTAAATGCTGAAAATACGTGAGTATTTGTACGTTTAGATGCTGAAAATACGTCAGTATTGTACGTTTTAGTGCCTGTAAAAACGTAAGTAAATGTACGTTTTATAGAACCACGTTACGTAAAATACATACGAATTATCATGAGATCACGTTGGCTAAACAGCTGTACTGCATTATTAACTAACATTAACAAAGATTCATAAACACTTGCTTATTGTTCATTAATTTTAATTAATGCATTAGTGTAATGCAAAGTAGTTACCATTTTATGATATTTTGGATATCATCCCACTTATTCGCATAGGTAAACATAGATAAATAAATGGCTGTGAAATATTGATTTATGTTACAAGAAAGAAAGTGAAGAGAGATATGAAAACTAGCATAACTAGGAAATCATTTGCCTCCAACAATACTCAGTTATACACAAAAATATAAATGCCACGACTGACCAATCAAAATCAAGTATTCATAATGCCATTTGCATAAACTGATTCCATTATAAATGCATCATTCATTCATCATTCATTATAAGGGACTGAACGTTCTGACTTTTTAGTGCCGTTAGATACGTGACGCTTTTGTTTACTTAGTGTACTTTACGAGGACATTTCTCAAAGTTCACTGATGGGTCTGGCCCGTGATGAGTTTACTAGTCCTGTAAAGAGCACAATATCGCAGGTAGAGGTATGTGGAAACAGATAGCGGGGAGCTTCTCGCAAAAAGCTTGTAGCAAAATGATTAATTTGCTGTTCCCATCAGAAGGACTGTCTATGAACAGCTGCTATGGACTTTGAAAGCAAGTGAGGAAGACTGGCCCAGTTCATTGGGAGGGCAGAGGCGATATAGAGTGGTATGTCTGTGACATTTGTGCACACACACACACACACATATGCTGAAAGAGTTACCTCTGTATCTCCCATTACCTCCTTCACGAGAGGAACGCTTTGCAACATTTCACCCACATCCAACCTGCCATTATCTTCTCCTCCGATACTCTTCGGGTTCATTCCCATGCCAGACCGAGCAAGCAGCGCCATTTCTTTTCGACATCCGTCATCGCAAAAAGAAAACACGGTTTGGCTCTACTGGGGAGGCTTGAATGAGTTCTAACACCATCTTCTGACTTAATGATCAAAAACGATGAGTTATTACTTGTATGCCGAGGGTTTGAAGCGACGGGGGCTGCTTTGGAACTGTAACTTATCAGTTGAGGAAAACTCTAACGGTGGATAGCTTTACTTGGCTCCTCGGCCACATAATCCTTCATTCAGCCCATCCGTCAAGAGCCGCCTTTGTCCCTCCGTTTCAGTCCTGTCTTTGATTCAGCAGAGTTCAGTGCCGAGTCTCTCTTTACACTATCGCTGGCTGGAGAACATGTGTCAGCAGCTTGAACCAGATTTGAACCTCCATGCATGTTCTGAAAGGCTTCACTTTGAAGAAACGTCATGACTTTAACTACAGTTCTGATTTTGCTGAGGTCAGATTTAGAATAAACAGATATTGGACACTCCACATGTATGAAAAATGCATTGAGAGGGTTAATGCTTCAATAATATCTTTGAAATTGGTTATGGTTATTTTTTGAGGAATATTTTAAAACATTCTGACGTGAGAACAATCTTTCTGACATCAATCTAAAATAGCCATAGATTTAAAAGTTGTGACAATATAGATAATGTGCTGTTGTTATTGATGACTATGGATCTTACACCATAAAATGAATTATAATCACAGTGATTGTTTCATTCAATATTATTAAAAAATTTGGGGTCAGTAATATTTGCTTTTAAAATGTTTGTTATGTTTATTTTATTTTAATAAATGCTGTTAAAAATGTGATTTTCACAGAAATATTAAGGAGCACAACTATTTTCAACATTGATAATAATGAAATGTTTCTTCAGCAGGAAATCAGTATATGTGACCCTGGGCCACATAAGGGTAAATTTTCTGAAATTGAGATTTATACATAATCATAAAGCTGAATAAATAAGCTTTGCACTGACGTTTGTTAGGATAGGACAATATTTGGCCGACATACAACTATTTGAAAATCTGGAATCTGAGGGTGCAAAAAAAAATTGTTTTTTTTTTTTTTAGAAAATCGCCTTTAAAGTTGTCCAAATGAAGTTCTTAGCAATGCATATTACTAATCAAAAATTACGTTTTGATATATTTATGGTAGGAAATTTACAAATTATCTTCATGGAACATGATCTTTACTTAATATCCTAATGATTTTTGACTTAAATGAAAAATCAATCAATTTTGACCCATACAATGTTCTACTTATGTTTTGTGGTCCAGGGTCACATACTGTATATATTTTTTTACTGTATTTTTGATCAAATAATTGCATCTTTGGTGAGCATAAGAGACTTCTTTTAAAAACATTTATAAATACTTACCAACTCTAAAACTGTACTGTTTACTCAAACATTCCACTTTTCGTATACTTTTTATTCTCTTCATAACTTTCTGCAAGTAATTCAACTTTAAATGTTTATTTATTAGCATTTTTATTACATTCTGGTTTGTGAAAACTTTATTCCTTTAAAGAAATTAAATTTGAATTTAATTTCAATTTTAAAAACCTTTTATAATTGAATAAATGTTGCTACAGTATTGTACATTTAAATATACTCAGTAGCAGTAAAGTCATTATAATATCTGCATAAGGAATAGCAATTGGTATTTTCTCTCCACCTGACAGAAAACAAAATGCACAATGAGTATCAGGACACTGACATTTTTAAAATGAGCAGATGTCACCTGTTCATGTTTACTGTGAAGTACCAGCTACGTGAAGGGGACTGAAGGGGAAGCTCTGAACCCTGCTATCCGGCCGGTGTAGATGTTGGAGGTAGCAGGAGTGTGGTAGGTGTGGTGAAGAACATTCAGATGAGCTCATGCTGAGACAGACAGGGACAGATGAGGGCCGCTGGCGCTCACAGCTGGGAATCCAGTCAGGGCCAGAGAGTCTATCAGTGAACTCCACAGCCCTGCTCAGACCCCTCCTGACCTGAACATAACCCCATTGATGCTAATTCTTATTTATTGCCTATTAAAGAGCAATGCTTCATCCTCTCATGCCGAAGCGTGATTTAGCACTCCTCAAGTCCAGTGTCTCACACTTCTTGCTCTTCATCATGTACAGAGCACTTTACAAGCAGGCCACTGGTAACTTCTTGGGCTTTTTAAAAAAGCAACAGCCTTTTTTTTTTTTACATTTTCTAATGAAAATGTGTTAAACTTGCCTCCATAATGATAATATGTTCTGAGTTCTCATTTACTCGGTAGTTACTTACTGGCCTGCACTCTCAGAAAAATGTGCAAAAATTCTACCTTTAAAAAAACGAATTAGCCACAGATTTATATACAAATTAGCCCCTGAAAGGGGCATATTATTAGTACCTTAAAGCAGTAATATACTCTTAAACCTTGTGAAACAAAGTACTGTCAATTGTATTGAATGTACACTTGTATTGTGCTTCAAATCTTAACTGTACTTGCAGATAATATTATATTAATAAAATATATAGTCTTACGTGACTATGTTTCGTAACACACTTAAGTACACTTGTAATAAAGTACATTTTGTACTAATAATGCCAAATTAAACGTTTTACTTTCAAGTATATTTGAATCATTTTAATATTTTGTCATGCCTCAAAGAAGTACACTTATTTGAAGTGTTACTAAAGCACAAGTACTTGATTATAGTTTTAACTGCAGTGCGTTTGATATTACATTTAAAGTTAATATATTTGAAATGCACTAAACTCCAACTACATTATTACAAATGTGTAATTACAAATACACTTTACATACAAGTTTCAATAGAAAAGACAGTATATTTTATTTTGCCATAAATGTTTGTCAGTATATTTGGCAGCACACTTCAAACTTATTTAAGTTAAAGATAATAGAAGCAATTATGAAATTGCATATAAATTGCATATAAAGATATACGGAAGCCCTACTTAAATGGGTCAAAAAGCACTATTAAATAATTCCAACTGATATAAATTTAAACTATAATACACATTCATTTAATTGTAACATGCAATTAAGTGAATGAAATTTCACATTTAAGTATATTCTTTTAAAGTATAATATATATTCATTTTAAAAGTAAGCTAAAATGTACTTCTCTTTCACAAGGAAAGATGATATGATCAATAAATCATATCAACATATGTTTTCATTACTTTAACTTAAAATAGTTGAACCAGCTTCAACTTATGCAAGATTCAACTCATTATTTTAAGTCAGTTTAATATAAATGAAGCTGAAATGACTTGCACAGCCAAGTCAATTCGACCTAATAATTTAAGGCAGCAACTGATATTTACAGCATATGAACATTTTTGGTGTACATAAAATACAAAGATGCTAAAGGTCCGATTTCTGAGTGAAGTTTAAGGGTTTCTGTGACATTCTGGTTATATGGCTCATGATGTCACTTCAAGACAATGAGATTTTATACGTTATTGTTCCCCAGGCCAAAATCACAAACTCTGAGGCATTATATAGAACAAATTGTGCTTTAATATTTAGATTTAGGGTTAAAACCTCTGCAAATACATATTAAATAGGCTTCTATGTATCTCTTCTCAGGTCCTATCACGTGTTACAGCTACTGCAAAGTCTCGGTTAAATTTACAAAGAGAAATAGCAGGAAAAGTGGGAGAAATGGAGGAATGGCTCCATATGAAAAGGGTGTCGTTTACGGCACTCGGGCACAGGGCCGTCTGAAGAGGTACCTGCTAAGTGCCGTCATTAAGCTGGAGTCAAAGTGTCTACAGGACTTGCATTGTGCACCACGGCCCTTGTTTCCTGTCAGACCTGGAGATGTGAATTGTCCTGGGGCCCTTCAGGTTGAACCGGAGCTGGGGGTAGAGACGGGACAGAAGGACACAAAAGAACAAGAGAGGTGACGGTCCGAGTCTAGTCATCCGGGCTGTCCCTTCTCTTATCTCGCTTGTGACTGGCATTAGGTCTACAGTAGCAAGCTGCGAAGCCGCATTTCACACTTTCAGTTAGGGATGTATTATGTCACGTGACACCTCACCTGCTTGTGAAAAGCGGAGGCACATTATCAGGACACGTCCCCGTTTCTTTGAACTGAAGCCCCCCACCCCAGTGAGGTCGTTTGCATTTTATGCCTGCGTCAATGCAGTCTGATACGTGCCGACGTCGTAATGGTGCTCTGAACGTGGTGTGAGACACTCTCAGATCTTCAGGAGCCTCGGGGACTATTTAGGTGGTGCAATCAAAGACACTCTCCTCCATAAATCGGCTTTCATACTCAACATTATAGGCCCTGATTTGTCAGAACAAGGAGTGAAAGGAGTCGTGGTCAGGGGTTAACTACAGTCCATCTCGGGGAAGTGCCGAGGCAGATACAGAGGCATGGTTTCACAAATGTATGTGATTGCATTGCTCTCATGGAGACCGCAGCCCATACTGTAGATCATTTCTGCTGCATTGTTTTCTACATTAAACTGTCACCTCTTTGAACTCTGAATAACAGTGGATCACGGACCAGAAAGTTTTAGTCGTTATATTCGATCTTACTTGATCTCAAATGAAATGGGCTCTTTGCACATGCATTCATTTTCTAGAGCCACGTTCTGATTTGTATGGTCTCTATGCAGCGTTCACCTTAGGTAAAAGTTTGTTCATTTGAAATGTGTCTTTAAACCCAGGAAACTTGTCATGCAGGTTTGAGTATGATGACATTATATACACTGAACAAAATTATAAACGCAACACTTTTGTTTTTGCCCCCATTTTTCATGAGCTGAACTCAAAGATCTAAGACTTTTTCTATGTACACAAAAGTCCTATTTCTCTCAAATATTGTTCACAAATCTGTCTAAATCTGTGTTAGTGAGCACTTCTCCTTTGCCGAGATAATCCATCCACCTCACAGGTGTGGCATATCAAGATGCTGATTAGATAGCATGATTATTGCACAGGTGTGCCTTAGGCTGGCCACAATAAAAGACCACTCTAAAATGTGCAGTTTTATCACACAGCACAATGCCACAGATGTCGCAAGTTTTGAGGGAGCGTGCAATTGGCATGCTGACTGCAGGAATGTCCACCAGAGTTGTTGCCCGTGAATTGAATGTTAATTTCTCTACCATAAGCCATCTCCAAAGGTGTTTCAGAGAATTTGGCAGTACATCCAACCGGCCTCACAACCGCAGACCATGTGTAACCACACCAGCCCAGGACCTCCACATCCAGCATCTTCACCTCCAAGATCGTCCAATATTTGAGAGAAATAGGCCTTTTGTCAAAAGTCTTAGATCTTTGAGTTCAGCTCATGAAAAATGGGGGCAAAAACAAAAGTGTTGCGTTTATAATTTTGTTCAGTGTGGTTGTGAAAATAAGTAAATATATAATATCAGTAAAATATTTTCATAGATTGTGTGTTAATTAAAGGGGTCATATGATGTTGCTAAAAAGAACTTGGAAGGACAAACAAAGTATTTTCGCTTTCACAACGAAACACACAGCGTTTTCAAATCATGGCGGCGGCGGTGGCAGCAACAATAAAGTTATGCCTTCTTTCTTTGCGTGAACATTTGGCCGGTGTTATGCAAATCTTCCCACATCGTGACGTAGACATGTGGGGGCGTGTTTAAACTAGGCGTTTTAGGAGGGCGTGGACGAGTCTTAACTTTTATAAAGAATATCTCTTTGGGTTTGAGACTTTAGTCTTTGCAACTTTAGGGATCTTATCTATTTACGAACAGCTTGTAACACTCCAAAGAAGTGAAAGGAAAACTTGAAATCGCATCATATGACCCCTTTAATATAAAATAAAGTATTATTGTATATTTAAATTTAATTATATATTTATTATTGAACTAAATAACATTAGACCTAAATAATATGGATTATTAACATAATCATGCAAATAAATAAATTCAATTGTCATACCTTCATACTCTGTATTATACTGTATGTATTATATTTAAATATATATTTAACTATATAAAATACATACAAAATATTTAATCATATATTTTTTTGCATGCAAATAAAAAAACAGACTTTTATTTACTGTAATACATGCAAATTTAATTTAAATTAGCTATAGAAATATACATTAAAAACATTCAATTACTATAGGTTATCATTATAATGTGCAAATAACACCATACTTTAATATACTGAATATAATACATCCATGTGTATTTATATAAAATATACATTTTTACATATTTAAACTAATATAATTAATTATTCTCAAAACCCATGAATTTAGTGATAAATGACTGTTGCAATGTTTATTATGAAAATAAATGTGATGTGATTATTGGTTTGGACAGTATGTGACTCATATTGTGTGCTTAATACCTATTAATAACTGTACAATAAAATTAATGAACCCCCTTTTTACCACTTTGATTTAGCCAAATTTCGAATTCTTGTGAGATCCACTTTACAGAGCACTATCATGATTGGATCATTCCCCAGAACTGCATGACCATAAAGCAGTTCCAAGTCTGTTGCCATCACTACAGTTTAGTATTTCTCCATGTGCTCGTAACAACAGCTTTGACTTTTTCTAAGCAAAGATCTTAGGTAAAGTGTGTAATTTCTGCACCGATAGCATCAACAATCAGAAATGCAAAAAAAATAAAAAATGGTTTCAAACAGGTTTCCCAAACACTTCACCAGTCTCCAATTGGTCAACAGATAGTCCCACCTCAAACTCAAATCATTGGTGAATGGGTTGCTGCTTAACTTTGCGATGAAACAGAAGTAACAACTCCTTTATTGTGACATATATGTATGGATAATTGTTGGATTTTGGGCATTGTATGCAAACTGGGCACTGTATATTAAAAAAGGACAGAAGACACCTTTCCTTTAATTAGTGACATAAGGAAACAGTTCTACACTCAAGGGTATATTATGGATGAAAGTCATAAGATAAACTTGTGGCATAGTGTGCATTAAATTCTCAACAATCCAACAGTTCATCATCTGTTATTTCTTCTATTGTTGGCGCTTGATCCTTTCAGGTTGGCACACGTCTGTCCAGCACCAGTTTGCAAACCAATTGCTTCAATACTTCCATTAGCTCCTTCTTTTCACGTGTCCTTCTACCCCCGTCTGCTTGCTGGTGCATTTATCATCCATTTTCACTTTTGTTGAGGCCATGCATCAAATGATCAATCATAGCCGAGTGTTTTCCTTAGCATCGGCCATCTTTCATTGTCACCATCAAAGGACTGTCTCGTCTCCTTTGTGGGAGTGAGAAAGAAAGAGAGGGGGTTAAAGGACAGGAGCGCTGGGTCTCATCCTTACACCACACCGTCGCCGCGAGAGAAGCTGAGGTGTACCGCCAGTACTTGGGTTTTTCACCGGCCTGCCCTCCGATTCACCTTGAGCTGTCGCTGAACCCTCCATCCCTCTCCATCTGTCACCAGCAGAGAAGCTCTGTTTTACTGCGGCTGGAACAGCGAACAGCAGATCTGGGTTCAGCCAAGATTCACCAGGAATGCGTTTTAACCACACACACACTGCATGTGACGTGACCCTCTCACACTTACGAGATTGTATTTATAGACTAGTCAATCAGAGAGAGAGAGAGTTCAGGGGTTTATAACATTCGCAGTGAGCACTGGAACCGTCCTGCTCTGTGATAGATCAGCCATGGTAACACTACAGCCGTCCTCTGGAGCTTTTACTGTCTCACGTTCCAGAAACTACACAAATATGGCCGCTTAGCAGATCTGCTTCACCCAAACTCAAACTGTATTGTCACTGAAAGTTTAGAATAATTTCAAATGTGCTGGGAAAAAAGCCCCTGCAGTAATCCCTTTTTCTGGGGAACATTTGACATATTTCATGTCTTGTTATGGGTTTATGGGGTTGCACAATTTGGGGGGAAAAATCAAACTGTGAAATTTCTGATTTAAATGCACTTTTGTTGTAGGGCTGCACAATTTGTTCAAACTTTTGTGTTATATATATCAATATGACTGTAAAATAATAATAATAATAATAATAATAATTAACTGATATATTATGACAAAATGTGTTATTACCAAATAAAAAAATCACTGAATAAAATCTAAATAAAAAATATTAGTATTGTAATATTTCACTGTAAAATAAAGTATATTTAGAAAAAAATGTTTATTTTATTTTACAATACAACATTTCATTACAGTACAAATATTTATGGCCATCTTAATTTCTACTAAGCCATTTCACAATTTTGGTTTCATTTCAATTCAATTAATCGTGCAGATTTTCAAAACTTGAAAAAGTAATAATATCAAAATTTTCTTTTTAAAATGTGTCCTTGCAGAGTGTTTATTGTTGCATTATTGTGTGTATTATTTACAGCTACTTTTCTATTTGATATTGAATTAATTTTATGAGTAACCAACCACCATATTAACCGTATAAACTTAAAAATGCCCCTAATTATCAATTCTAGGCAAATATTGAAAAAAGTGTTATTCCTCACTGTCATATTGCCAGAAATATTAAAATGTCCCAGATATGGCAACGCATAAGCAAAGAGTTGCAACAGTATGCGCAAGTTTTTTTTTTATTCTTCATTCATAGCTCAGGAGAATTCTGTGCCCTTCAAGTGGAATCAAAAATATCATAATTATAAGTTCAGAGCAAATGAATGACAATGCAAAGTTATATTCTTGAGTGGAAAACTCATTCTAGATGATAAAGGAGTTGCTGAGTTGGAAAGGGCAAGTAGATTTGAAACATTGCAGAAACACTTATCCATAAAATCATATGTCTATAATCTATATATAGAGATCACCGAGGACTGACACAAGTCTGTTGTGAATTATATTTACTGATGCTGTATTTTAATTATTTTTAAGGTGTAATACACAAAAAAGCTAACAGACAAGTTAATCACTTAAGTAACTCTGAATAGAATTATCTGGATTTATTGTTAATAGAATTATTTTGTTTTTATTTAGGCTACGTTCATGTTATGTATCCGACTTAACTGCGTGACGTCATAATTACAAATGCCCAAGTTTCACAGGTGACGTTTAAAGCAGTTCTCAGTTATGTTTCATTTAATTTTTGTCAAAGAATTTGATGAAAAAAATTAGATTTTTGACTTTTGATTTTGGGAGATCTCCTCTGAAACTCAAAAGAACACAAAAGTGAGAATACTAGGTTCTTTTTTCTTCCCCACTGAATTTCATGGCTATGTGAGAGGAACAATTGAGATGTTAAAGAGATTCAATTTGTGGGAATAGTCCTATCACACTCTCATAATATGAAAGAATGTGAGTCCAAGGATGTATTTTGTGTTGAAGTGACTGTATATTATTTCCAGGAGCCCCGTAAATGTTTTTGAGACGGCTTAAATGGGTTATCTTCTAAAAATCAGCTGTTATCTGCAATTGCTTTGTTTTTTACCTTTCAAAGAGAGGCATTTCCCTGACCCAAGTCGAGCCAGTCAAGCGGCAATGACTGCACCTCAGTGTCAAAGCTAATTGGTAGCTGATCAAAATAAAGGCTTGAATGGGAGTTGTCTCTGCACCCAGAATTACCCTGAACTGTGGGTGAACCCAGTGCTCCCATCAAAGAGTTCACTAGAATTGTCCATGTGCCTGAAATCATCTCGCGCCGACCTCAAATTAAACAGGGAAGTGCTGTGTTTCACAACTGCCCGTTCAGCAGAGGAGATGAGGAGATGATTGCATGAGCGATTGTAAAATCTGCCTTGATGGTGCCATGATTAACAGCTCTTTAAAGAGAGCTAAGTCCAAAAGACAGCTGAGAAGAGAGTCCAACAGAAAGATTGTCTTGACATTGTGGACCAAAAACAGAAGTGCTACTCCACTTGTGCAAACCTTGAGTTAGTTTTATAAAGGGATCATTTTAATACAATATTAGAGAAAATACCACTGAGATTACAACCAAAATCAACTCATATTTCACCTTCATCTGTGTAAGATTACATCATAAGTTACAGCCACATACAGGCACTTTAAAGGCAGCACCATCTGCATCCTTTGTTTTTAAACACAAATAATGAGGTGCTGATTTCAGTTGGCTGACTATGAGCCAACAGGAAACTGAGCAATCAAAGATAATAGAGCACAAATTACATTGTAATGAATTTCAGAGGTCTGAACTTACTGTGACAATTGCATCTTTGGTTCCTGTTATAAAATATACTACATAAAGCCACTAAGTCAGCAACAAATATTGCAATCGACTTTTTAGTGCTAAGTGTTAAGGCAACTGTCACTACTATTGCTCATAGACTCAAATCCCACCTGGTATTAAAATGCTTTTTCAATGATTTGATTACAAATGGTCAGTTATTCCATTATCTTTGAAATACTATCATTATATGATAATCCCGCTGTGGTGACCTCTAAAGGGAGCAACTGAACGAGAATGAGATAGATACTATTAAAGCTTTTTTTACCAGATGGAAACTGAACAGATTTTAAAGCCATCTCATGCCATTGGTGCTTTTAACAATAGAAAACTGATACCTAAAATCCTAATATGATTTGTTGTCAAATCATTTGGGTAACACTTTAGTACAAGGACCAATTCTGACTATTAACTTGCATATTACGAACATATTGGCTGTTTATTAATACTTATAAAGCACATATTCTGCATGATCATATTCTACATCCCTAATCCTACCCAATACCTAAACTTAACAAGTACCTAAATAACTATTAATAAGCATCAAATTAGGAGTTTATTGAGGCAAAAGTCATAGCTAATGGTTTGTTAACAGCGAGAATTGGACCTTAAAATCAAGTGTGACCATCATTTGTTAAGGAAAGGTGTGCTTTTACTTTTTTAAGAAATCATACTTATGATATTTGCTTGGCAGAACATCTTATCGGAAAACAACTTGTCATAGAGACTTGAAGGTGGGCTCTTTTGACTTGGGACAGTAAGAAATGGCTGAAAATAGACACTAGAAGACACCCAGAACTCCTTAGCAATAGTAACACGGTACCAATCTCCCAGAACACCCTAGCGTTGTTCTTTATTTGGTTGCTACATAATACCCATGCTAATGTTCTCATCTGAGCAATTAAAAAATGTTGTTCTTGCACCTGCAGCAGCGGGCAAAACACCACCTGCCAAATAGGCAACATGCAGAGCAGTTGTCTGGCTGCCTCTCTCTCTCTGCGCAACTGTCCAGGCAGATCTCTCTCGTGAGCCCCGGCAGATGCTTAGCCAGGGAGATAAGGGCCCAGCAGCGTTTGAGACGCGCTGACAGGATGCTCCATTACACGGTGTAATTACAACCAGAAGCGGCACCAAGTGTGAAAGCGACTGATAACATCAGGTCAATCAGTGAGCCAGGAGTCCAGCGGGAGGTGGAGGGGAAAGATGCATCCCTGACGTGTTATGTTTCCACGGCCCTCAATTCTGAGAGTGCATGCCTGACAACCCACTCTCACGCCTCCCTGTGTGTCCAGCAGCACTACTGACTCTAACTGTGCTGACACACTGAATAGGTACGTCGTGCAAAAGAATATTCCTATATTAATCAGAATTTGGTCATATTCTGATTATGCAAGAATCGTATAAACACACGTACAAAGAGATTGTCACAATTAACCTGTAAAAACAAATTAGAAATCAGAATAAGATAGATAAGACTGAAATCACCTTATTCAGAATATGTTCAGCGTACTGATGGTGAATGTTTTTACAAACATTTTAAGAACATAAACCATCATGGCTTACTTTTTTAAGTTTCATGATCTACCTTTTGCAATTTGTGCCACTGGTTTTTCTCAAGTATTTCTAACCACCAAGGCTCATTGGGAATTCATGCCTGTGGTGTCAATCTGTGCATCATGTTGTTCTTTGTATGTATGGTGAGTGGCGCTAAAAGTTTGTTGCTCTATCGAAAATGACATACTACCTACTCTAAACCTGATACTAAATCTAACCAATAGTGCATAAAAATGCACTTGTGTTTCGCGGGATTTAGCACCCAAGTGTTCTGTGTGATACTTTACCAGGTGAGCTACTAAGCATAGTGTGCAAGGAACTGTACATAATTTGTGTGAAAAGGAATACATGTTTTTGGCTTTTTACTGCCTCTATTGTCCATTTCAACTGGAAACTACAGTGAATTGTATGTTTAAGTAATTTTTTCAGTTTTGCAAATATATAAGGCACCACATTTTTTCCCCAGTGAGATTTACATTTTACATTTAGTCATTTAGCAGACGCTTTTATCCAAAGCGACTTACAAACGAGGACAATAGAAGCAATCAAAACTAACATAGAGTTGATAACTAAGATATCAACTAACAAATATATAGTATGATAGTTGATATCTATCATAGAGTGTACACGTTATTCGTATTATGCAGATAACTGTGTAGGTCTATAGCAATATTCTGATCAGTGTAGAGCATAATCAGAATATGGGCCTCAGTGGGAACTTGAAAACGTGCTGTGTTCACTATCAGGACATCAGGACTTGCTGTACTGCAGTGTATAAATGTGAGAAAACACACCACAGGTGAAGCAGCACAGCATCACAAGGTCGGCGAGGGGACAACCACAGGAAAGCTCTCATAAACTCAAACACAGAGGGTGGCAGTATTGCCCTCTCTCTCTCACTCGCTCGCCTCTGTCCTCGACTTACCCTTACCCCCCTCCAACGACACGTGGCGACACGTGCTGATTCCACAATCAGATTTGTCCGTTTTATTTTGAGGTCCTGACCCCGCCGCCTTTGGGAATGTGAACTTTTCTAGTTTATTGGTGGCCATCAGGCCAAGAACAGCTGTGTGTGTGTGTGTGTGTGTGTGTGCATGTGTGTTAGAAAGAGGGAATGAGAAAGGGAAGTGTGCAAAATGCCTCCATTTGGCTAGACGTGGATTGCTCCCGTTAAGCAACAAAACCAGTCCAGATTTCACGCTTGCTGTGGGACGTGTAGTATCCTACAATTTGCCACCTCGGCATCCTTCTCAGCATCCGAAAAGACAGGTTTATAATCATTTGTTGGATGGAATGAACCCCAGAGAAAATGAATGAATCAGGAAGGGCACGCTTGAATCCTTCACCTGTGCTCAGTCCTGCAGGGATATTAGTTAGACTGCTGCTGGGCTGCTTGTATGGAGAATGGCCGAGGCGGAGCAGTGGTTTGCAGGAGCTGAGGAGGTACACCGTCTCCTGTCGCCAGGCTGGATTTATGATGCTTCCTCTCACTTTGAAGGGCAGCTCTGTTTGCTTAGTCCTCGCTAACTACTTTGCATGGCCTGCCCCAGAGCATGTTCATTCACAATAACGCTCCAGGGCTGACGTGCTTGAAAAAAGCATCACTGGTCCTTTATTTGTTTGTTTTTTATCTCCATAATTTTAAATGCTTTAAGGAAAATCTTTACAAAACCTGTCAGGAATAAGTCATATTTCATGCCAAAAACAAAATAAATCATAAGAAATTATATTTTCATAAAGAAAATGATGCCTGTTTTGAAAATGAAAATGATTTCTTTTCTTATTTTGATGACAGTTAAGAAAATTGACTAAATTTACCTAAAATGATCACTACTGAAATGTGAAAAAAGTCATTATATATATATATTGTTATAATAACAACATGTAATATATATATATATATTATTTTTTATTTTGAAATGTACATTGCGTTTTAAAATTTGGCTCAAATTTGGCTTAATCGTCATGGAAATGTCACAATGAAAAGACAAAAAAAAAAAAAAACAATGAAAAAAAAAAAACAACAACAAACAAATAATAATAAGATAATATCAGTGGGACTTTCCGTCGTCAAGATCCTGCACAGGAAAACGTTTGTTCTGTCAAC
>NW_015548217.1:5136253-5141253 GCF_001515605.1 Sinocyclocheilus anshuiensis | reverse complement strand
GAAACATTTAGTTAATGGTGCAGTGTGTGTTAAGTGCGCAACTGACCTTTTCCTGAACCCGTTTATGAACTTCTGTTTTGGTGTGCATGGATGAGCGTCACACGGATGTCCAATCGCCCGCAGAGAGCAGATAGCTGTAAACTTTCGCCACATATTGTTTGTCTTATGTAACCGTGAGGCATACATCTTCCACCTCAGATAACCGCTAATGGGAGGTAAACTAAACCGTTGTCAGTTTGCTGAACACTCCTTGCTGATATGCCAGCAAAGCTGCCAACAATCACTAATGTCTCTTTTGTGTGATATTAGTAATCTCGAAGCGGCTTTGTGAGCAACTGACGTTCCAGCGCAGATCTCTTGCTGGGGTTATGATTACACACGATTCCTCAGATGATGCTGACTCATATCTCTATAGAGCAGCACTGTATGATTCCATAGCAGAACATGAAGAGCCAGCAGGGGCTGCCTTACCTCTCTCTAATCGTGGAGTCAAATCCTGGACAAACCCTGAGGGACATCCGTGACGGAGGAGGCCGGCCTGACTCCATGCATGTGTTTGGAGCCGTGATTAAGCATTCCAAGAATGTGGTATGAAATTAAGCAGCTTTGATTGAAAACCAACAAACAAACAAACAAAAGATTATTCACGTAATTTGACTCAGGCTCAGCCAGGACGTTCGGTCACATGAAAAACATTCATGTGTCTTTAATGGTGTCAAGAAGGTTTGATGCAGGGATGACATGTTTTGAAGGCCGGAAACGAGTTAGAATTTTAGTACTTCCGGTTCCATCATCTGGATTTTAGTTAAATGCCTAAAATAAGGTCTGTTTTTAAAGGTGACATATCATGAAAATCTGTAGGCATTTTCAAAATGATATAATAAATGATCTGTGGAGTATTTTGAGCTGAAACTTCACAGACACATTCGGGGGACACCAGAGACTTATATATTACATATTGTAAAAAGGGGCATAATATGTCTGCAATTTTTAAAGCTTTTACTTGTTCTGAAAAAGGCGGTTGCTAACAAGTAGCTAAATGTGACTATGGAGGTTTTCTGGGACATTTAAATGTCATTATGTTGAACTCATCTAGTCCACTAGTCCAACTCAAACTTTCATAGAAAATGTTTTTAAATAAAGACTGAAAGAGTTGTTGGAAACTTAATGATGGTGGCATGAAGCTGTAGTAGACAGTGGTAACCTTTTTACTTCATTTGTGGATAGGCTTCAAAATGTATAAAGGAACAAACTTAATTTGTGAAGATTATGATGAACAAAACGTGTATAAATCATAAACTTTTGTTGTTTATTTTCTGCAATACTGATCTGCTATCTTCCGGTCACAATGTCGTTGCAAACTCATATTTCGTCCACTGAACACAAAAGACGATTTAAAAGCATTTAGTCAGCGGCCATATGAGTCTTCTGATGTCATATGATGGTTTAATGTGACTGAAATTTAAGCTGTTAATCAGTGAAAATCTCCCACACGAGCGAAGCAGTTATAGACATCGAAATGTCAATCTTCATACAGCATATTTGAGCACCCAAAAACATCAATGAGATTTGAAAGCTGCAAAAACTTTAAAAACCTACCTTTTGTGTTCCATAGAAGAAAGAAAGTCATATTATTTACGTTACATGAGGGTGAACAAATGATAACAACTTTCATTTTTGGTCACCGAGGTGAGCACCCTAAATAGGCTACATACTGTGATAGCTCACCCTGGTGGACATCTAACATAGTGCAATACAGTTTAAAAAAAAAATGGACAAAATGAAAAGTGTGGCTCTAAAAAAGTGAGCCAAAAGGTCCACATGTGCCAAATGACTGTACTAAATTTGTTCCTGGAGCCCTTTAGTGCTCTTTACTTAACTGTAGTTACTTAGCCATAATGATTTATAGGTTTATTTGACAGCTGCACTGATAAAGCTCACTGCTGCCTCAACATTCACTATATGCACCTCTTGTATTTAAAATTGAAATTCTCAGTTTATATAACAAAATTCAATAAAACTTGGTAGTTACTGATAAATGTATTTCCCGTAAATTTTATGAACACGATTTGATTTTTCTTGCAATAACTTTGGTAAAAGTGTTTAATGGTTGATCAGAATTAAATCCAAATAATGTCACTTCAAAATCACCACAAAGTTTATATAAGTCTAGGTTGAAAACTTCCTACTTTTCATAGTTTCAATTGTATGCTAGACAATACCACATCTAATCATTTTCACAACAAAAAGATTTTTTTTTGTGCCTAACGCATTGGATTGATTACTTTAACAAGGTCTGTCCTCTAGTGGACGATGCGCGTAATAACATCCCACAGATCTTGTAGGTAAACAAGCTCAAATCTTAAATATTGTTTTAAGTTCAATCTGATTATTGTATTGTATTTATGAGACCAAATCAGAGTCTGAGTTCTTAGGAACTTTAAACATTAAGTACATGAGTGCTCCTGGATGAAAGAAACGTTAGAAGATAAGATGATGAAGCTGTACCATTATACTTTAATGATGTGTGTCTGATAGGAGTTTCAGACATCTTCACTCCTCTGCGGTCTCACACTGAGTGAAGCTCAAAGCTCAGGTTCTGCTTTGGATCTCAACACGCTTCATTAATAGTCGTGAGAGCTCGACTCTTTCCATAAGAACAGCCCAACATCTGTCCTAAACTAATGCCAGCGGTGCTTGAGAATATATGAGTCAAACGTCTCCACACACCTACTTTATTACTATTACTCTGCAGAATACAAGACATCAACCAGAATTATCTAAAAGCAACTTTGAGAGGTTACACAGATGCTGGACACATACATAAATGTTTATATACGTCTTGTATATCTATCCATATATCAAATATATATTACTCTTAAAAAATGCATTTTTTTAATTTTTATTAATCGACTCGATTAGGTCACGATTGTGAAAAATTACACGTATTGTAATTATAGAAGAAATCACTCGAACTGATTTAAAGTATAGCATACTGCTGACAATGCTTTGAATTTATATCAACTGCCTATCCCCAGTATAAATAATATTTGGTTTTAAATATTTGGATAAAGAATATATAAACAATAACAAATAATTGCATTACAACATTTCGGCTTTATTCATATTATTGCATTCATTTTGAATGACACATTCAGCCACACGACACACAGCAGAGATGTTACGTTGGTGTGGACTTTCTCCCAGATAAAGAACATTCTGCATGAAGACCAGAAGTGAAGGTTTAAATCGAGGAATTAAAGAATGTGCAAAAGGGGTTTTCTTTAAACCCACGTACCATCAATAATAAAGAAAACAACAGCTGACTTTTTTAACATTTGAAAATTGTATTAACATTAACGCAACACTGCCTTTTGTTCTCTTTGGTATTTTCTCTATTACTGATAAGAGACACTTTTGGTCTGATGCTGACAAATCATTTTCAAGTTTTTCGAGAATCAGAATTCTTACCTAAACTACAATTGTAAAAACTACTTAAAACATCTGCTAAAAGGCAGCAAAAGTATGAAAACAGAAATATAAAACCCACATCCAAAGAGGACACGTTTCTAAATACAAACGCTGGAGACAGAGAAATCTGAATGTCAAATTCAGACCAATAAAGCCACGCGTTACAAACACACCCATCGGTCAAACCCCATACGCTTCACATACTACTCTAACTCATGACACTCACTGTATGTACACACTTGCTGGTATAAGTAATAAATAGATCTGCTGGTATATCAATGAAAAAGTTGAAAGTCCACAGCCCTTATGGAAAGAGAAGAATATGAACACACTGGTTGTCTGATAAAGTGGACACATCTTCTCACACATCAGTAGTCAACTCAGTTATCCACGCTGGAGTAAGTCATGGCATTGAGTGCTGGTCTTTTCCTCCCTTTGATCTTCAGAGATCCATAACGTGCCTGTGACCAATGAATGACAAGCATTAGTTATCATAATTAAACTCATGCACAGTGCAAGTCAAGAGGGTAGCCATAAACAATAATAAACTCAAGAGAACATGATTTGAATGAGAACTTCAACAACTAAATTATAAAAATGACACTGCAAACTTCCATCAGTGATGTTTCTTTTACAGTAGTGAAAGAATGCTTTTGAATAATGCTTGTTCCTACAATGCATAACTTAAATTTGACTTCTTACTTGTAAATGTTACGAATTCATGTGAACATTGCGAATATAAGTGAGTTGCTACTAAACTTTAAATGCTTCTTTCAGTGTGCACACGTCAACACAATGCAACAGAGGAAAAGGTGTAATGATTGACAAAAAAAATTAGATTTGATTAAATAGTCAAGGTTGTATGTTAACGGAATAGTTCATGAAAAATGAAAACTTAAACTTTACCAACACTCAGGCCATCCAAGATGTTAAATAAGTTTCTTTATCAGAACAGATTTAGAAAAGCATTACCAACTGATCCTATGCAGTGAATGGGTGCCGTCAGAATCCAAACAGCAAATAAAAACAGAGCCCAAATAGCTAACAACAACAACAACAAAAAAACACTTGGCATTTTAACTTTAAACATTTTTATTAGACATATGCAGCTTTTCGCTTCACAAGACATTAATTGATGGACTGGAGTGGTGTGGATTACTTGTGGATTATTGTGATGTTTTTATCAGCTGTTTGGACTCTCATTCTGACGGCACCCATTCACTACAGAGGATCAAGTGATGAAATGCTACATTTCTCCAAATCTACAGGTTCATCTCAAAAAATTAGAATATCATGAAAAAGGTCAATATTTTTTGTCACTCATTTCAGAAAGTGAAACCCATATATTATATAGATTCATTACACATAGAGTGAAATATTTCAAGCCTTTATTTCTTGAAATTTTGATGATTATGGCTTACAGATAATGAAAATCCAAAATTCAGTGTCTCAGAAAATTTGAATATTGTGAAAAAGTTCAATGTTGGAAAGTCATGGTGTCACACCCTAATCAGCTAATTACCTCAAAA
>NW_015548217.1:5092517-5126067 GCF_001515605.1 Sinocyclocheilus anshuiensis | reverse complement strand
CAGGTACATCTCAAAAAATTAGAATATCATGAAAAAGGTCAATATTTTTTGTCACTCATTTCAGAAAGTGAAACCCATATATTATATAGATTCATTAAGTGAAATATGAAATATTTCAAGCCTTTATTTCTTGAAATTTTGATGATTATGGCTTACAGATAATGAAAATTCAGTGTTCAGTGTCTCAGAAAATTAGAATATTACATAAGATCAATTAAAAAAAAGGATATTTTAAACAGAAATGTCAGGCTTCTGAAAAGTATGTTCATTTCTATGCACTCAATACTTGGTTGGGCCTCCTTGACACCCTTCACAAGGGGGGTAAGCCACAAACATTAATTGCCAAAGAAGCTGGTTTTTCACAGAGTGCTGTATCCAAGCATATTCATAGAAAGTTGAGTGGAAGGAAAAAGTGTGGTAGGAAAAGGTGCACCAGCAAAAGGGATAACCGCAGCCTTGAAAGGATTGTCAGGCAAAATCCATTCAAGAATTTGGGGGAGCTACACAAGGAGTGGACTGAGGCTGGCGTCAGCGCATCAAGAGCCATGGTTCAATGACCATGGTGTTACTGTGCTTGATTGGCCAGCAAACTCGCCTGACCTGAACCCCATAGAGAATCTATATGGACCCAACAATGCAGATGACCTGAAGGTCATATCAAAGAAACCTGGGCTTCCATTACACCCGAGCAGTGCCACAGGCTGATTGCCTCCATGCCACGCTGCATTGATGCAGTAATTCATGCAAAAGGAGGCCCAACCAAGTATTGAGTACATAGAAATAAACATACCTGTCAGAAGCCTGGCATTTCTGTTTAAAATATCATTTTTTTATTGATCTTATGTAATATTCTAATTTTCTGAGACACTGAATTTTGGGTTTTCATTATCTGTAAGCCATAATCATCAAAATTTCAAGAAATAAAGGCTTGAAATATTTCACTCTATGTGTAATGAATCTATATAATATATGGGTTTCACTTTCTGAAATGAGCGACAAAAAATATTGACCTTTTTCATGATATTCTAATTTTTTGAGATGTAATTTTTTCAAACTCATCTACATATTGGATAACCTGAGGGAGAGAATATTTTCAGCAATTTTTTTGGGTAAACTATTTCTTTAAATGTAGGTTTACATGAGCTGAAACGCTACATGTAGTACAGTATTTTTAGAACAACAGTAACTGTAATGCAACTATAAAGACATAATTGTCCTTTACATTTATAGAAATATTACCATAATGAGTTGCTATGTTTAAAGGAGGAAATATGTTTTTATTTCATACATATTTTCTATTTATAAAACAATGATTAAAACCTGCAGCATTCAAATTGTAACCTGTTATCTTAAATAAAATATAGCAAATAAAAATGGCTTTTAACATCCTACGCTAAAAAGGCTATTTGCAGGCGTAATGTATTGTTTATTTAACTACTTTAAGAACAAAATAGAGATGTGCTATGAGGTTTTGTTGGACTTACATCTCTGCGCTGTTTTGAGCGCGTCATCCTGACGCTCTGAGATCGTCTGAGCCCATGATGAGACACGGCTTCATCTTCAGAGTATACAAGCTTATCCTCGTCATCACTCCTGTCATCGTCATCACCATGATAATACTCTACAAAACAAACAAGTTGAGAGTTAAGAAAACAAGATGTTGATCAGACACAACAGCAGGCACGATCGAGATCAGTGCTCCTCAAACAGCTTTTGTCTTAAGGCCCAGATTTTACATTGGCGACCAAGTAACACAGAACCAAAATTGTCTACTGTACAAAAAATATGTCACCTGTGTCAGTGCACATCGAACACTGACTAGTAACTTTTAAGTAACTTACTACTTAAAAGTAATTTTTTTAAGTACAAAAAATATGTCCTACATCGAACACTGAGCAGAAAACATTTACATATTTATTCATTAATATTAAAATACATACATTTTAAAGTATAGGCCCAGTAGTATGAAAAATCATTAAGATGAGATTATGCTAGATAGGAAACTTTTGTAAGCATGCAAATGTTTTTGATGAACAGGTGACACATGAATTTGTGCCAAAATACAGCAGAATTTAACTGTCAACAATATGAATTAAAACTGTCAACAATATGATTAAAAACTGTTTAATATGGCTATTAAAATATACAGGTATTCAAGGGCAGGCTTTAGGATGATTTAGATCCTACCTGTCCGATCGCTACCACTTTGTTTATTTAAACGGGGAGTCATCTCAGTTATCACCAGTAAAGTATGGAGTGCCACAAGGATCTGTCCTAGGTCCTCTGCTATTTTCAATATACATGTTGCCCCTTGGTAATATTATTAGAAAATACGGGATTAGTTTCCACTGTTATGCTGATGATACTCAACTATATATCTCAACAAGACCAGATGAAACTTCTAAATTATCCAAGATAACAGAGTGTGTTAAAAATGTAAAAGTAATTTTCTCCTATTAAATTCGGATAAGACCGAGATCAGTGTTGGGGAAAGTTACTTTTAAAAGTAATGCATTACAATATTGCGTTACTCCCTAAAAAAAGTAACTAATTGCATTACTTAGTTACTTTTTATGGAAAGTAATGTGTCACGTTACTTTTTCTCATTTGGGCTGGGCTTGCTAATTTGTTTTTAATATAAAAATTTATATTTTTGGCAAATGTAAAGGCCCTTTCACGCCAAAAGTGAAACGAATACGCCTCAGCCATTCTGGATTGCATGAAGCATAGAATGCAGGAGAAGAAAGTTCAACACTCTTCGGCAATGAAACAAAAAGAAAGAAAAACAAATGTCATGTTTATTTTAAGTCATTTTTGCTTATTAATATGGCTGAATTGTATCATCGAAGGTCGGCAGCAAAGATATTAATAAAGTGATTAAATGCATAAAAGATATTTGTGTTATTTAATACATTTAATTATTGCAGGTTTGTTTTTGTGCAAGTGAGATGAGTAAATGCATGTTCACATTTAGTCTAGAACTACAGTAACATCTTGTTCACACAGCACCTCTGCACTTACTCCTGATTTCTCTCAACATGGGGACAAGAGAGTTGTCAGTCAATGAACGGGAAAACAAAGTAACTGGAGTTACTTATTTGAAAAAGTAATAATTTTTTAGTTTGGGTTAAACAAATACATTTTGCTTGGTTGGAACAGCAGCTATGCTAATTGTGTCTCTATTTCTTTCTCTGTTTTTGCCGTAACTAGGATTTACACAAGCTTCAGTCTGGATCCAGAACACCTGAGAAGAGATGATGCCAACCCCTCAGAGGACCTCAGATGATACAAACCCTGAAACAACATACAGAACAACCACATTTTGCTATAAGTTTGATTGCATCATATAATAATTGCTGTTAATAGTGTTCATCGTCTGTTTGATTACATCTTTAATTGTTTTTTCCATACATTTCTGCCATATGTACATTAACTGACAGTCACCACTGATTCATCATTGTAGAAACTTAATTTGCTGTAAAGTTGCTTTGCAACGATTTGTATCATGAGAAGCGCTATACAAATAAACTTGAATTGAATTGAATATTAACAAAATAAGCCTATTTATTTATTTATCTAACTGTGCATGATTATTTGTTTATTATTCTGCATTTAGCATTGTTTTTCCCATCCATGGCCCTATCAGAACAGACTCATTTTTGGGTCGCAACTGACCAGTTGAGAATCACTGATCCAGTTCATTGTACATGGTGGGAATGTGATTTCAGCCATGGAGAAAGTAGAAGAGAGCAAGAGAGAGAGCAGCTGCCGGGTTCAGGCCGCTCCTGGCACCATCACCTCTGGGCTCCCCGGGTAGCGCTGGGAGCTAGGCAGAGCCAGCCTGTGCCAGGACGCCTATCAGCAATCCAGCCAGATTCACTGCACACGCCATCACCCAAAAGACAGGCTATAACAAGACTGCATACTGTATCAAACTGCACTGCACAGAACTGTAGGTGTGTGCAGGTCTCCATTCCACCATAAGGGGGCAGAAGAAATACAGAAACCGATGATCCTGAAAAGCTTTCCTTTGTTTGTTTCCACACCCTCTGCTGTTTTCAATTACTGAAATATAACAACTTCCTTGGGATTTAAAAAAGTATGCGATTAATTTTCCAGTACTATTCTAGTTCTGTTAAGACCTTGAGCAAGCTAAGCAGAAAGAGCTTTGAAAGAGGACAAATATAAAGACGCAGAAGACAGGCCTTTTGTTATTTTCTGCAGCTCTGAAGGTCAGTCCAACACATAACCAGGAGAGATATAACTTCTATATCTCCGTCTCTCTCTCACACACACACAGTAAAGCATATATACACATACATACATACATACATACATACATATATATATATATATATATATATATATATATATATATATACACACACACACATACACACGGTATATTGCCTATAATAGAGGAAAAATTTATCAAAACGAAAGTACATTTGCATTTATATAAATCAATACAACAAAATATAACTAACAGAAATGTTTAACTACATATATTTGCAAAAAAAAAAAAACCTAAAAAAAGCACACAACTTCAGTCAGCACATTTGAGTAACGATGCAAACAAATCCGTTATTAAAAGTTTTAATTGATTCATTAAAATGGACAGTTTAAACTTTTACTTGAAATTCAAAAAAATTAAATCTAATGACATGCTCTTTAATGGGCACATAAAATAAGCACATTAAAATCACTGCCAAATTCACAATTGCCAATGAAAACACTGTGAACATATGCATTCACACGAGTTCTACTCTCTAATATCAGAAGACTCCATTACTTGTGATTAACAGGAGAGCCTAAAAATATATACAGGCATGTTTTATATCATGCCTGTCACCTAAAGCTGACCTGCGCTCCTTTAGAAAAAGCAAAACCCAACAATAAAGCATGAGCGAATAAATAACACACTTGAGCCTCTCTCTTAATAGGCTACCTCCCGTTTTTAAATTTAAACTGCAATTAGCAGCTCGTTTGATCAGTTGGGATCTTTCACCTTGGCTTTGAGCTTCTGAAAGGGAATGCCATTTTGGAAGAGCTGGCTTTCTGATGGCTTCACTGCAGACGAGATGAAAATGACCTGGATGCCAGCGGAATTTCAAACGCGGCGGACGCATTAGCATACTGAGATAGAAGCACATTAGGTATTCCGCTCAGAGCCTCCCTGAGCTGTTTTATCCTGTTCTTCATCTTCTCACAAAGCAGCACTAGCAACGTGCCGCTATTACTTATTACACTTCTGTGCCTGAGACAAATACCGAATCCATTTCATTTGCTCCAAAACCGGTTAACACGGCAGTGATTTCCAGAAGCGTGTGAGATTTAGTTGAGATATCATTATGGCTTTACTTGCTCTACTAAACATCTTTACAGACACTTTCCCACTAGCTGTGTCACACAAAGGCTGTGTCTGAAACCTCAAAAATGCTGCCTTCGCAGGCGACATCAAAGCACATCTGAATTCAATGTTTGCGTAACATCCTGTCTACTACGATGGTTTCATCTGGTTTATGAAGACAGCGTGTGCTTATAATACGCCACAACCGTGTGTGGCAGATGGTGGAAAGAATAAACATGGCGTCTGCTGAAGCAGTCGGAAGACGGCTATTTCATAACTGTCTATTGTTTTCATCTTATTCATACGGAAAAATATGCACTCTGTTGATTAAATATTTGCGCAATCACCTCTGAAGCTCATTTGTTCGGCATCATTAGACGTGACGTTATTATGTACTGGAAGCTCTTTTGAGCTTCTGCCTGTTAGGCAGAGTAAGGCATCTGCCTTCTGTTGTGGACACAGCTGAGAAACACCAGTGCGAAAGGAAACAAAGGATGGAGTGTTAATAATTAATCTGCGAGGTAAGAATTACCAGCTCCGTCTGGCTGGTCCATGATGGCTCTTCTGGCTGGGTTGGACCTGTATGATGAATATGTGTCATCTTGAGGGATCTGCGTAAGGTCGTGCATGCTGAAGCTCCTGAGCTTCTCTGTGATGGCACCTTGACCCTGTAGAGACAAAACAGCCCCCAGTTAGGATAAACACATCAGCACTGACAACACACAGGACAGCTTTAACTGAGCATAACAAGAGTGCACGGACATCCACGATGACATCATTACAACATGCATGCATGTATGAATGAATGAATGCTGATAAGATTTGGGCTCTGTTCCAAGTGACCTGTTACCTAGTGAGCTGCCCTGTTGTCAACTGAACAAATAGACTCGTAGGTTTGGCATTTGCATGTCAGCAGTGAAATCAAATTGAAGTTTTTATAATTTTTTTAAATATCACATGACAAAGTAGTACATTAACAAGTCACAAATTTCTTGTTTTATCTGCCATCTTTTATGGATTTTTTCCCCACTGAGTACATCATAGTACTTTCACCTTACAATCTGGCTGAAAGGTATCTTAAGATGCATTTACATTTACTGTCAATTTCATGGTCAAAATAGAGTCATTTCAATCGGAATCCGAGCAAATGGGAATTTTAGGGCGTTGACCAACAGAAAGCTGTTTGAAATTGATTTCTGTGGGAGAAAACTAATGCATAATACATGCCTAAAACTACATTATTAATACAGACAATGGTTAGTTGGTTGGTGTTTTTTTTTTTAATTTAACACCATGCCAGCTTCCATGGCTATTTATATGGTGAGTAACAAGCTGAATTAGTATAAAAGAACAATTTAAAAGCCTATATACGGTTTTAAAAGTTTGCATTAGATAATTCTAAAATGAATTCAGGGTTGATTCTGGTAGACAACTTAAACTAGCACAGATGAATAAAATATGTTAAAAAGAAAACTGGCCTCTGGCATGAAAAGCATATTGGTAGATCTTCATTTGATATTAAAGGGATAGTTCACCCAAAAATGAAAATTCTGTCATTAATTACTCACCCTCATGAAGTTCCAAACCTTCGAAACACAAATTAAGAAATTTTTTATGAAATACGAGAGCTTTCTGACCCTGCATAGGCAGTAACACAACTGAAACGTTTTATGGCCCATAACAGTAGTAAGGACATGATAAAACAGTCCATGTGACACCAACCTTAATTTTATGAAGCTATGAGAAAATGACAAAACAAAAATAATGACTTCTTCTGTGTCAGAATGACGTGCGTTCACAATAGTACTACAATGAATGAGAGTGCATTCCTCTCTTTGTAAACAAGCCGCAGCGCATCCAGGTTTTACGTCAGAATGCCGGCTCCTGCATCAGCTTTATAAAACTACGATTGAACCACTGATGTCACATGGACTATTTTATCGATGTCCTTAATACGTTTCTGGGCCTTGAACGTTGTAGTTCCATTGCCGTCTATGCTGGGTCAGAAAACTCTCAGATTTCATCAAAAACATTTTAATCTGTGTTTTGAAGATGAATTAAGGTCTTATGAGTTTGGAATGACATGAGGATGAGTAATTTATGACAGAATTTTCATATTTGGGTGAAATAACCCTTTAAGAACTTGGGTGTGATTCTGGAATGTCCCATTCAACATTGTGTATATGTGATCTGATCCCAGCAGTTATTGGAAATAAAGATGCGACTTTCACCCACAGTAGAGTTGATTTCATACTCAAATACTGATTTATTTTGCCAATTGTTGATGACAAGATACTATGGAAGATTTAAGATCTGAGGGTGTTATGGAACACTTTTCAATATCTGTGGAAAGGATTTTTTTCCTTTTTTTAGCACCCGTCTCCACTTGTTAGTTTCCGGGAATATATGGACAAAATTGTGCTAATGTGACCACACGTTTAGAAGGCAGCACAACTATGCTAGAATTATGCAGCACACTTGGGTTTTGGAAGAGAGCTTAACTGAACAATGGACACAAGATTAAAAAAAAACATTATTTGGATAGGGACATTTTAGGCCTCATAACATGAATGTTTTAAACTGATGTAATAATACTATTAGTGCTTAACACCATGTTTGAGTTTGCAAAAATGTAGAAAAACAATGAAAAAATGGGAAAAGGAAAGCATGAGCTAAAAGCTGTTAAAATGATACTGCTTTTCCACATGCTGTAGACACTATAGCATTACCTGCACTGGAGAGAACAGGGCTGCAGTATTCCTATAGAGCAGTCTATATCAGTACAAGGTAACAAGAAAAAGTTCATCGCCAAAGAGAGGATTTCACAAAGAAAACAGAAGCAACATGCCAGAAAGAGGGTAAAAGCAAAAAAGAAGAGGTATGATGGGGAAAATATGGCAGCGTTTAAGAATAAAGATTGACACAAGCCCTTTACAAGCTCACTGGCTCCACTTTAGAGACGTCTTTCAATAACAGCATCTTTTCAGAGAGAGCCTAGGCAGGACAGTGGCCAAATGAATACTGTTGAGCAGCCCTGTGTTCTGCTTCTGATTAGGATATCAGCATGATTACATTTACTACTGCACTTATACTAATGGCTTTGGGTTGTTTTCACAAAGGAACAGTGACCTTTGCTTGCAAATGAAAGTCACTAGTGTGTCATTTATTGCTGGTATTGCAGGTTTGTGCCAGTGCACTTGTGCTCTTTGATGCACAGGGAATAGGGACAGGGAAAAAAAGGGTTAAGGTGAAGTGTCATTTGCAACCCGTTTACTTTTATAATCTGATGTACACTACCTTTCAAAGGTTTGGAGTTGGTATGATTTTTTTTAGTCTCTTGTGTAAAAACAGTAATATTGTGAAATATTATTACAATTTAAAATAATAAATGTTTTCTATTTTAATATATTTCAAAAATAAAGCATTAACCCCCAAGAAGCCGTGGTTTACAGTGAATTTATAACAGCTAAGGGGGTTTTAGGCACTCCGCGATAACCCCCTTAGCTGTTATAAATTCACTGTAAACCACGGCTTCTTGGGGGTTAATGCTTTATTTTTGAAATATATTAAAATAGAAAACATTTATTATTTTAAATTGTAATAATATTTCACAATATTACTGTTTTTACACAAGAGACTAAAAAAAATCATACCAACTCCAAACCTTTGAAAGGTAGTGTACATCAGATTATAAAAGTAAACGGGTTGCAAATGACACTTCACCTTAACCCTTTTTTTCCCTGTCCCTATTCCCTGTGCATCAAAGAGCACAAGTGCACTGGCACAAACCTGCAATACCAGCAATAAATGACACACTAGTGACTTTCATTTGCAAGCAAAGGTCACTGTTCCTTTGTGAAAACAACCCAAAGCCATTAGTATAAGTGCAGTAGTAAATGTAATCATGCTGATATCCTAATCAGAAGCAGAACACAGGGCTGCTCAACAGTATTCATTTGGCCACTGTCCTGCCTAGGCTCTCTCTGAAAAGATGCTGTTATTGAAAGACGTCTCTAAAGTGGAGCCAGTGAGCTTGTAAAGGGCTTGTGTCAATCTTTATTCTTAAACGCTGCCATATTTTCCCCATCATACTTTGTAGAGTAATTTACAACAGCTTCGAACGTGGCTCAGCCAATCAGAATCAAGGACCGGAACTATCTGTTTTATAATGTAAATTATTCCTGTGATGCAAAGCTGAATTTTCAGCAGCCATTATTCCAGTCTTCAGTATCAACTGATCCATCAGAAATAATTCAAATATGCTGATTTGATAACAATAAATGTTTCTTGAGCAGCATCAATGTTTTGCTGCTTAATATTTTTGTGGAAACTGCACAATTTTGTATAGGATTTTTTGATGAATACAGAGTTCAAAAGAACAATTTATTTGAAATAGAAATGTTTGTAACATAAATGTCTTTACTGTCACTTAAGATCAATTTAATGCTGAATAAAAGTAATAATTTCAACAACAACAACAAAACTATCTTAATCCAAACTTTCAAAGGGTGGTGTATTCCTGAGTGAAACAGAACATTCAAAGAAATAGATTATTCAGAAAGCAAATAGGGTCTGTTCTGATTTCATGTAGACTTTAAAAGGACTCAAGCTAGCTTCATTACTGAAATTGGAAACACCCACACAGTATAAACCTACATATCAGAGGCAGAACTATATATAAACTGTTCAAAACAGCTCTCTCTCATTCTATGTGTCTATATTCAACACACCCACACACACACACACACTTGCCTTGACAGCAGCAGACACAGCAGCAGTTGCAGCAATGGTCAGGCCCTGCTTGCCGAAGTTCACCATGGTCTCATAGCTTCGTTCTTTCGCCTGGACTATGTAATCGTCAATTTCCTTCAAGAACATTATGGCAAGATTGAGTACTTTCTAGTCACAAAGTACATAGCCAAACAATAAAATATGCGAAAATGGTATTGTAAATGAGTAAATGAGGACTAGATCTGTAGTTCTCAACTTGTGGTCTGTTCTTATAGGGTTGCAGAACAGCAGGGGAAAAAAATCATCTTTCATTTTTCATTATGGTGAAAAATAGTACAATATTTGCTCAAATGCTTTGCAAAACCAGTGTATGAAGCATAGATTCACCCTTTCTTTGGAGGACAACAGAGGATGAAGGGCTTTTCTGTAGATGACACTAGTTCCTCTCGTGTAGGGAGACAGAAGCCAGATCACAAACGCAATCTTGATCTCGTAATAGAGGGGAAACCTTCAGATCAGAGGGGAGAAAGAGACATGAGGACCCACGTTACATCTAATTAATCAGCGAACATAATTACACTCATTAACACTGTATTCCAACAAATTAATTTGTGCTACTCTAAATTAAAACTGCAACTTCGTTTCATTAAACCCTGATTGCTTCCCTGCATTCCTTGGTCTAGGGAAACAAAAACAAGATCTTAAATGAAACGGCTTGCTTCTTTAGCCTGACATGGATCACTTGTAATCAGGAAAATGCGTCGCTGGTGTGAAGGAAGACTCAATCGTCAGACTCACCAGGCTATGGTTAGATCTGTGACAGTCTCCACTACTGTAAACAGGGCAAAAACAATCCAGTACATCATCCATCGCACCTGAAAAAGGAAGAAAACAAACATGATTAAGGAATGCATAATACACACATTCATGTACTAAATTAGGAATAAACACACACAGCAGGAAAAAAAAAAAACTGTCAAGTGCACTGATATAGAAAATGTGACCTATACAGTAATCAATTATTGATTTTTTAACATTTATTGATTTTTTTATTTATTTTTAACAAAGAGTACAGATATTACCCAATAACACAGAGAAGAAAAAAAAGTTGGCCACTGTCGCAAAATAAACCCTGGTCAAACTGGTCAATATTTCAAAATAAACCCTGACATGAAGTGATCATTGTGCTGTACATTATCCCATCACTTCCCAAATACAAAAATGTGTATCTTTCTACTGATTAAAGTACTGTGGCGTCAATAAAATCAAAATCTTTAAATCAATCATTTCTCAAATATTTCTCCAATTAAAGGGGTCATATGATGCGATTTCAATTTGTCCTTTCTCTTTGGAGTGTTACAAGCTCTTGGTGCATAAAGAAGATCTGTAAAGTTGCAAAGACTAAAGTCCCAAATCCAAAGAGATATTCTTTATAAAAGTTAAGAGTCAGCCACACCTACCTAATCGACGCGTTTCAGAAAGGCAGGGCATAGAGGAGAAACAATAATGTACAGTATGTGGAAAATAATGTGTTTTTTTAACCTTAAACCGCATAAACACATTTCATTACACCAAATACACAAAATAATGTTCTTTTTAGCAGCATCATATGACCCCTTTAACAATAAAAGCGTTCCCAGTGCTTCTTGGGATTGTAGTTCACAGTTTTGTACCTTTTTGTTTGATTTATAAATATATATATTTTTTAATATTATATTAAAATTTTTAATTAATCTTTAAATCAAAGTTGTAATTTTGTGATTCACTTTGTAGCTGGTTGGTTTGATTGATGGCTTTTAACTCTTTAGCAAAAACTTAAAATCCCTATGGGCACTTCCACATGCTTCCAGAACCAAGGCCAATGAAAAAGTGGACAGTGTTGCACTATGATGAACAGACTGGTGATCAACTGTTTAATTGAGGTGAAAGAATAAGCTGTCTCTGCCTCTAACAGCTGGACGGCAATTAAAGGGGTCATATGATGCAATTTCAATTTTTCCTTTCTCTTTGAAGTGTTACAAGCTCTTGGTGCATAAAGAAGATCTGTAAAGTTGCAAAGACTAAAGTCTCAAATCCAAAGAGATATTCTTTATAAAAGTTAAGAGTCAACCACGCCTACCTAAAACAGCTCATTTAAACACGCCCCCACATGTCTACTCACGATGTGGGAAGATTTGCATAACACCGCCCAAATGTCCACGCAAAGAAAGAAGGTGTAACTTTTATTCTCGCTGTAGTATTGTTGCCGCCGCCATTTCGTGAAGACGCTGTGTTTCGTTGTGAAAGCGAAACTACTTTGTTTGGCCTTCCAAAAGAGGATGATATCCGCTTCATCATGCCTAGAGCTGATCCGTGCTGGTCGCTGAGGAAATACATCAACTTTGCGCTGTGGATCGCCGGATCGGCTTTCACCGTGGACGAAGCGGAACCCAGCCCGGGGTCGTCACATGTGGTTGCCGAGAGCCCGCCGGCCGCCGCTCACTCTAGCTCGCCGTGTGTGACGCTGTGAATGGGTTTTAATGTATTTGTCTCGTCGCTCCGGCTGGACAGGGCATCACAGTATGATAGGGGCGTAACATTTCTGTCACACGGAATTCGGCTAATCACAATGCACTGGATAGCTGGCCAATCAGAGCACACCTCTCTTTTCAGACCGATGAGCTTTGTAAATATCGACGTGTTTCAGAAAGGCGGGGCATAGAGGAGAAACAATAATGTAGAGTATGTGGAAAATAATGTGTTTTTTGAACCTTAAACTGCATAAACACATTTCATTACACCAAATACACAAAATAATGTTCTTTTTAGCAATGTCGTATGACCCCTTTACAACAAATAAAAAAACTCTCCAACTGGATGATACCAATACACTACACAGATATACTGTGCATTCCAAGCCAAGTGCTACTCATATTGCAGCACTGATCACCTACTGCCAAAGCCAGGAGATGCGCCACACTAACTCAAACATAAAACACCTGGTACTATGCTAAAGAATATTAAAATAAAACTCATGCATTTTTTTTTTCATTCAGTAGAGACAACGCCTAATCTTTCTGCACTCAGTGGCTCACTAACACAAATCCAAGCGCACCTTTTTTTCCTAGGAGGAGACGGAAACACAGTCAAGTGTAACAAAAAATCATTACGGCCGTGACATTAATTTCCATCCCAGCTCTCTGTGTGTCTCTCTCTGCAGCAGGACCTGTTTGGTATGCTCTACCTCTCCTCTGCTCTCAACCACAGCGAGCTTTCAGCCAGCTTCTTAGCATTTCAATTTCAAACGCCCGTGCAGACAGTCATGTGATCCCCAGCCTTGAGCTGCAGCTCTCGGAGGTATTAGGTGATATTTTCAGCCTCACTGAACAAAGTCAAATGAATCCATGCAGAGGCAGCATTACCAGCCTGACAGGAGGCGTCAGATTTAATTGGTGTCCTCCCAATGAACCTTCAGCGGTCTGAGAGAGATCAATGCATTGCATCAGCCGCAGGAAAGCTGCCGCTCTGTGACAAACGGTCAATCGAAATCCACGAGCGGTGGAGCGCTTTGGTTGCAGACTGCATCGATGCAAGAAATCTAATCAGATGTAGAAGCCTTTCTCCCATAATCCTCCAGACAATCCTATTTATTACAAGTCTGCAATTACCTGGCTTCAATTAGAGAAGTATGTGAGATGTAAGCAGAATTTCCACCGCTTTGTTCCATCTCGAAGAACCAGGTTGAAGGCGATTCAAGAATGGGCCGGCGTCCAAGACAAGCATGCCTTTCCTGTTCGGCGCTGCAGTTGTGTAGCCTGGATTTCCAACGGCAAAAAAACCCTTTGAAGTATCCTGATTGTGAATGGACGTATTCCTTTCCTGCTCCACGTGTGTACCGTAGAGAGGTTTCTTTGTTCAACATTTAAACTGAGCAGAGAGACATATGAGCTGACCCGCTCTGTTTATCTAACAAACAGGAGTTGTAGGCATTGTACAGATTCGCTCCGAGTGGAAACACCACAGTGTGGTTTCTAAGAGCATCTAGTCTATGCTAGTAAACACAAGCTTTGTCAAGCTGCGTTTAAACTTTATTTTAAGTCCAACGTAAACCAGCAGCTCCAGTCCACCGGCCCTATAAAAAGGCCTGCAACACAAAGCATTATTTGTCCAGTTCTATTTTGAAAGCGGTTTCTCAATTACCCATCTGCACTCAAAAGGCAAATGCAGAAACGGTTATGACGGTTAAAAAGCAGCTTTTGCGGTCGATTGAGCTTTCTTCTTTTTTCCAAGGGTTTGCTATTAAAAGTCTAAGTTTACCGAAATTGACTTTCCACTTGAACATTCAGGAACATTCTACATTCTAGCAAAGCATATAAACATCCGTGATGTTGGGCTGCCAGTGTCCGTGATGCTGCTACTGCTGTTTACATAAACGTGTCCGACATTGAGTAATGCATCTGTTTACAGATCAAATATATAATGGGCTTGACAATAAGGTTGGCCTTACGGTTGGTTCCAGAGCAATTCAGGCCAGTATATATTAAATATAAGTATATTAACATGAGACTACTTTGACATAATCACTTATTAATCTTTAACAAAGCTCCAAGCCGCACATTTCTGCCTTGAAACACTCCAGAACAGTGGCCTGGTTTACTTCTACTGAAGGTGTTTACTGTAACCATGGTTTTTGCATTATGTTCTTATTAAAAAAGAGTGCATCAACATGATTTTCTGAGCTACAATGTAAAATAATCATATAAAAAAAATCATAACTAAAAAAAAATATTACTTGGTCAACAGTTCCCTTACTATATATATGATAAACAAGCATTTCGGATCACTTTGGAAGTGGAAATTCAAAAGAACAAGCCACCTTTTAATTTACAGTGGAAAAGTCACTACACATTTGATTTTTTTTTATTTAAATAAAGGTTTCTTCTTAGTTATCAGTTGTGTTACATCTTATATATCTTATATATATATAAATGAATGATTATTGCAGTATTTTAGTGTCATATTTGTTACCATAATGCTGTATTGGTGTGTATGAACCCCTTAAAGGGGTCATATGATGCTTTTTTAAAGATCATTATTTTGTGTATTTGGTGTAACATAATATGTTGACATGCTTTAATGTTCAAAAAACACATTATTTTTCAAATACTGTACATTATTGTAGGTCCTCTATGCCCCGCCTCTCTCAAACGCTTCGTTTTCTACAAAGTCCCTCCTTCAGACAAGTGCAGTCTGCTCTGATTGGCCAGCTGACCCAGTGCATTGTGATTGGCCAAACGGTCGTCCATAAAATGCATTGCTGTTCTGTTGTAAGTAATCTTAAAGATTCCTAAATGCATCTACTTTCGAAAGGCCAAATAAAGTGGTTTTGCTTTCGCACTAAAAAACACAGCGTCTCCCTGACATGGCTGCATCAACACTAACTGCGGTTACTGAAACCACGCCTTCTTTCTTTGCATGCACATTTGGGCCACATTATGCAAATATTCCCACATAGTGAGGTAGATATGTGGGGGCGTGTTAGAACGAGCCGTTTTAGGGGGGCGTGGCAGAGTCTTAACTTTGATAAAGAATATCTCTTTGGTTTTGAGACTTTAGTCTTTGCAACTTTAGGGATCTTATCTATTCACGAACAGCTTGTAACACTCCAAAGAGAAAGGAACACTTGAAATCGCATCATATGACCCCTTTAACCACTTATGTTTTTATGGTGGTTTTCAGTATATTATAAAGATATAAAACAGATTTTAGTACTTTGGTATATTTACATTATATAAGTTAATATGTTTTTATAAAAAAAATTAAATGTTACTACCATTTTTACAGCAAGGTTCTGGCAAACACAGCTGCCAGTTTTTAACCCCCCAAAAAAATCATAGATTTGTTTTGTTTTGTTTTGTTTTAAACAACATATCTGTCATACTCAACATGTTCATCAGACATTCCTTTAAGCAAGCTTTTCTTGGAATATCCTCCCTCTGCTCCCAGTGTCTAAATCTGAAATGTTTTGCATAGTATTTTGTTGGTTTCCAACAGACGAAGACATTCATCAGGAACTATTTTCTAAGAAAATGTTAATGCTCAGAAAATCATTACTGTCGATGCCTTATGTAAACAGATTTATTGATATATGCTTACTGACCACAGTTAACGTAAAACAAACAGAGAGCACCTTTGTTGATAAACCAATGTTGGCTGCAGGCTGTTACAGCAATGTTAAGAAGAAAATGTTTTTTTTTTCATGCTACATTTTCCAAAGTTTAAGGACTTTCTGAAATACCGAATGACAGATAAAACTGTCCTGTTTAGGAGAGGTAGCCCTGTATTTGATTTGCCACCGGTAAATTGTATATCTGTTTGCATAATAAAAAAAAAATAAATAAAAAAAAGGAGAGGTAGCCCTGGCACAGCTTCTACAATTTAAGTAGAGGGGAATGCATTTCACAGTAGAAATAACTCAATTAGCAGCACTAATACAAATAACTCTAAGGCTACGTTTACACGACAGTGATGTAGTCAAAAACTGAAAAGTTTTTCCCTTGCGTTTTTAAAAAGTTTCACGTATACACGACAACGTTTTCAAAACGATTCGTGTTTACACACATCCGCGAAAACGGCCAAAAACGCTGTATTACATATGCCAGACCAGTAGTTGGCGCTGTCACTTTGTTAGTAAACAGTACCTGTAGGGAAGTGAAGATTATATGTTGTATATGATGTGTCTCCGCTGTTGGTTGTAATATTGGTGAAGTAAATCCACACTTTGCTGAAGAAGCGTTAGCAAACTCTTGAGCAGCAACAGCAGTACCATGTACTCCACCATTGTTGTGTATGTTTGTTCACGCTTGCCTTTAAAATCGACACATACTGCACAAAGCGCGCATGTCTACATACCTAACATGTACTAACGATGTCATGATAGCATGACATCACTATTTTCAGAGATTCCTGTATTGGGTGTTTACACGGAAACGATAACGGTGGTGTTTTCAAAAACTTGCACTTTGAAACCCGTTTTCAAAAATATGCGCTTTCAGTCCCCAAAACGCCGCTGTCATGTAAATGAACAGGCAAAACACATAAAAAATGTCCCGTTTTTGGCTGAAAACGTTGTCGTGTAAACGGCCCCTAAGGTTTCTAAGGTACTGAAATAACACCAGTACAACCACTAAGGAAATCTAAAATTAGCCATCTGAAGTAGACAAAGGCATGACAGCCAAGTAAGAGGAATGTTTAAAGTGATAGTCAACCCCAAAATAAAATCCGGTGTAGACACGGTGTTAGGCTCCATGGAACAACAGGAGGGTAAGTAAATCAAATTTAAAACACACAATTTTAATTTTAAAATTAAAAAACATTCAAATAATTTTACAAGAACAAAGAGAACTTTGACAGAAGATTATGGTTTGGCTTCAATGGGGCAAAACCACATTCTGCATTTTTTCCCTCATTATATCCTGCTTTGCAGGTTCACCACAATGTTGCTTAAAGGTGTTGCTGTCTATAAATGACACTGATTCTGGCTGGACCTGAATTAGCATTTCAACGTAACACCTGCATTGATCTTTCTCCTGAGGATGTAGGATGGGTTCTCACAGGGTGGGTCCTTTAAAACAACTAAGTGTAGAGAGAACGTCACCTGATCCAGACATACAAGCCAACACACACTCCCTCCCAACATGCCCGAACATGCACAGAAACAATAATCTGCTGGGCTGTTCACGTCTCATTTCAAGGAGTGGTGTGACTTAGCAGTTAAAAATCTGAGCTAGTAACCCAAAAGTTGTAGAAGTGTTGATTAATGAACACTACTGATCCCTTGAGCGGTACACTAAACTTCAGGTTATTTCAGAGCAGACTGAGCCTGTAGCAATCAAACTGCAAGTTGGTTTGGTAAATCAAAAGCCTGCTAAATGGAAAAACAACCAAAAAAAAGTATGTGAATGGACACTGCGTTTATACTTACGTATTCTTTGACGTTTTTGGTTTTCACTGCTTTGTAGGAGTAGTACGCTGGGTACAGGTTTCCAAAAACCAGCCTGTGCAAAGAAAGAGAGGGTAAAATAAATAAATAAAGGGAAAACAACTGTAAATCTCTAGATATTCTTCAAAAGCAGGACGATTAATGGGCTTGGATACTCCCATCTCTGTGTGTCTAGCTCTATTAAAAGCCACTCACTTCCTCTGTCTGATTGTGCTTACATGGTAAACAACGATTTCCTTTTCTTCCGTCCCAAAAGAAACAAAAATAAAGAACACTGAAGGGACAAAAATGCAGGAGACACCTAATGTAAAACATGCCCTAATAGAGATTAAATCCATGTGAACTGCAGCCCATAGAGCAGGGCTGGTAGAAAACTAACACTAGCTCTTTTTGCTTGAAGAAACCAAAATGGCAACAAGTACTACACAATATTGAGGACAATATAAATGTGATTTTATAAAACAAATCCATGAAGCATCTCCTTGACACAACAAAAAGCTGGAATACACAACACAACTGCTGAAGGTTAGAGGCAGTCTACAGATTTTTGGCAATTGGAATTGACAGATTTCCCAGAAAATTGTGTAGTGTATTAATAGGCAGACTCTGATTTTCTAGCTTCAGACTTTGATTTAATCCAGTCGGCAGATATCAGAAATGTTTAATATTTTGAACTGATTTTAGAACACATATTTTTATTTGTCATGCATCTCTTAGCAACATGGCACATGTTTCTCCATGAGTTTGTTGTGTTTGTAACGACTTGAAAGTCTGGCAGTGTGTGATCAGTCTTTTGTAACCATGTTAAAAGTTGGCAAGTTTATGAAATCTTTTCAGATTTGAAAACTCATGTAGCATATTCCAGCTTTAAACTTAATTAGACAGTTCTCCCAAAAGTTTCTAGTTTCCAGTTTCTTTATTCTGAGTACAAAAGATATTTTGAAGCGTGATGGTAACCAAACAACTGACGGTAGCCAATGAATTTCATAGTATGGAAGAAAATACTATGGAAGTCACTGGCTACCGTCAGCTGCTTGGTTACTGACATTCTTTAAAATATCTTCTTTTGTGTTCAACAGAAGAAAAATTAAAACTTTGAGCAATGACCTAACTTTGGGAAATTATTCAGTTTGGGAAATTATATTTAATTGGATATAATGCAAACATAGGATGAAGGTGGACATTAGGTTTACACTGATATGTTTATTTTAGTAAATCATTACGTTATTCCATTTCTTCCTATGAGCGACTGACCTGAGACAAGCCAATAAACTGGCAGATGGGCCCAGCGCCAACCCTTCATCTGCAGCCTATCGCCCTCACACGAGCCCCATTTATTATGTTCTGCTCGACTAAATTTGTTGGGGAACTAGCGGAAGATACTACAACCTACTGATGATAGTGAACCCCCTCTTTGTGCAAGACTTCCATTGTCACCGAGCAATTAGTGCACAATCAGAGGAGCCATACACAAAACAAATCCTCTTCTCGTCTGGAACCACACAAATAAGTTCAGGGGATAAACTCCACAAAAGCAGGGCAACACACGGAATTTTGGCCCCAAACTGCCTGTGGCCCAGACAAAAGCTTCTGCTAGCATTCGCTTCGACATGCCACGCAGACTTTTCCGAGGTTTCACAGACAGGAACCAGGCTTGATGTTTCCCAGATGATAATGCTGCTCTCTGAAACCAATGTTTCACTTTCATACTAAGGTTGTGCCTTGAAAATGGCATTTCCCCGAGGTCTAAAACAGTCATTCAAAGTAGCTTTTTGGTGAACTGTCTCGGGTTGAAACATTGCCTCTGCACTGGGATGATTGAGAGGCACTGTGTCTCTGCAGACAGGCAGGCATCTTGACTCAGCAGTGCAGCTAAATTTGGGTACAGTTTGTACCGTTTCCACTGCCAATTATAGACAGTGTGTGACCCAGAAATTAAGCCCACTCCAATATCAGCCCAAAAACTTGGCTCTGGTGCAGTTTTGGAGAAACAAAGTCTATTATGACAGTAACAAATTTGTGATTTCCTTCTATTTCTTTAACTATGACCATCTGTGTACAAAGGCGTATGTTAATTTCTTAGCCAGGGAACATCTATAAAGGGCAAGATGACACAACATAAAACAAAGTATTTTTTACATTTTCTTTAGTGGTGCTTGCACATGAAGAACTCAACATAATTCTCTGGGTTTAATACTAATCGATAATGAAAATACGTCTGCACGCTATGCGTGGAAAACATTCAGCGGTGCACATAAGTGGTGCACAGGTGCACAACCAAAATAAAAAATGTGCTGGCTAAATACGTAATTATAGACAGTGTGTGACCCAGAAATTAAGCCCACTCCAATATCAGCCCAAAAACTTGGCTCTGGTGCAGTTTTGGAGAAACAAAGTCTATTATGACAGTAACAAATTTGTGATTTCCTTCTATTTCTTTAACTATGACCATCTGTGTACAAAGGCGTATGTTAATTTCTTAGCCAGGGAACATCTATAAAGGGCAAGATGACACAACATAAAACAAAGTATTTTTTACATTTTCTTTAGTGGTGCTTGCACATGAAGAACTCAACATAATTCTCTGGGTTTAATACTAATCGATAATGAAAATACGTCTGCACGCTATGCGTGGAAAACATTCAGCGGTGCACATAAGTGGTGCACAGGTTCACAACCAAAATAAAAAATGTGCTGGCTAAATACGTTCAGACCGGTCATTTGTACCAATATGGTTGACAGCTTTTACTGCACGATCACCATTTTAGATCGACTAACTGTAATGCTGTATAAGATTTCCATTTGAACTCAAAGCATAAATCTAGGCTATGTGCTTCTAGTTTCAGAGCAAAATGCAAAACTATGATACTTCATTTACTGATGCGTTTCACTTCGCAGCGACTAAAACCAGCAGTACATACACTTACTTGCCAGCAACACGGCAAAATAAAAGCTTATGGTTGAAAATTTATATTAAAAAGTAAAAAAGAAAAACATTTAAATATTAGCATTTAAGTGTACTATAAAATAATTGCATTTTAATTTAATACAATTTTTTTGGTAACACTTTATTTTAAGGTGTCCTTGTTACACGTTACATGTACTTACTATTATAATAACAATTAATTATGCATAATTACTTGCAAGTAACCCTAAGCCAAACCCAAACCATATAGTAAGTAAATGTAGTTAACAAAATTTTGTTTTTTTTAAAGATTAGTTTTAGTTTTTGGGCATTTTGCCTTCATTAAGATGAATAGTGTAGAGTAGACAGGAAGCGAAGTGGGAGAGTGGGTCCTCGAGCTGTGATTCAAACTCGAGACGCCCGCAACGCAACGGCGTTATATGTCAGCACACTGCCCACTAGGCTATCGGTGCTGACTTTTATAGTTATATTTAATGGGCCACACTATGTGCAGTGTGAGCAACAAACCAAATCTCCAGGTGATCTCATGAGAATCAGACTGAAAATCTTGTGCACCCGTCTATATTCATTTCTGGATTTTTCCCACAATTATTCTTAAAAAAAAAAAAAGCAGGCAGGTTAATTGATTATCTAATAATAATTATTTGCAACACCCAATGGGGAAAAGGATGCTTATAAGCCTTTTAATACTCAAGAAACATAACATTTGTGCAGTGGCTATGCAGAGTACACATTCACAAAGTTCTCCCTGTTGCATGGTCCTCATCCAAAGACCCACCTTGGCAGCAGTTTATTTTCCTGTTGCCATAGAAACAGCAGAGGCACCAGGCTGTAACAATGGTGTTCGGCTCAACACATCACTCAACCCTTCCCCCCGCCGCTATCCCTCGAGCACTGTAATTTACAGATCTGTTACTCGCATTCATGTGGCTCTTTGTACCTAATAACTAGTATTTTTCTTTCATTGGACGATTGTTTTAATCAGCATCAAATGAGGAAATTCACCTACAACAGTGCTCAGTAATTTACAAGGAGCTCCAGTTGGCTAGACTGACTGTAGACACCGGAGAATACGGTTTTCCCAAAATTCAATTGTAGTCTGTGGATATACAACCCTCTACATTGCGAGTAAATCACTCGCATATGCGACTAAATCTTCACTCTGGGCGACTAAATGATGTCTAATATTAGCCAATGGCTAATACATTCTCAGATTTTACTCGCCAGTGTGTGAGTTGGAGGCTGAGTATATGATTAGCAGCACAGATATATTTTCACTCACAGAACACTCTGACTGAGCGCTTCAGAGTTTCACTCTCCGTCAAGCGATCTGTGCTATTTTTCAGTTCATTTGAATGGATGCGCAGCGCACCTGTGTTTGTGTATTTGGCGTAACGTAAACTCTAAGTATAGTATAGTATTTCAGTCTGGCGAGTAAACAAAAAAATGTATTAGCCAATGGCGATTCAATTGCCAAGATGTCCATAGAGGGTTAATGAAGAAACCTCAAATAAACAGACAGCGATTCTCTGCGTTCTAAACAAGCAGCATCCTTCCAGCGGCAAGCCATTTTGGCCATGTGATGTCACACAATCAGCCAATCAAAATTTTTCAACCTTTGAAATATCACTGTGGTTAACATAAATCAAGAGACTGAATAATTGGGGCAAAACTTTTACTTTGATGATAAATTTCACTTCAATGACTCTTCTAAGTCTGAATTTAAACTATCAGTGTATTCTGTCAAAAAGAACCACCCAATCACTGAACCAGCATCTGTCTGAGTGACAAAACAAACAACTACACTGTAAAAAAATTATTGCAATTTTTACTGTAAAAATAATAAGGGAAAAAACCCATTTCCTTACTATATACAATCAGAAACTGTAATAGAATTAATTAGAAATTTAATTGAGTCATTTTATAGTACAATATTATTAATGTGTTTTTAAATCTCTTTGGAAGAGAGAAATAAAAAGTAGTTTTATAATTCAGTGAAAAACCATAAATTAAACATTAGTTAATAAAATATGTTTTCTCTTTACTGTCAATTTAAGTTTAATCTGTAAAGATTATGTGAAACTTAAAATTGCACTACAGTACTTTTACTGTTAATTTCTGGAAAGTCTTTTTGTTTATTTAAAGTTCACAGAACAGTGCATTTTCATGTCATTACCAGCAGAGCAACTTGTGACACAAGTAACGAGGGATAAAACTAATAATGAAAGTGCTACCGAAACAAAAACTTAAGCAGTCCTTTATAAAATACTTAAATAAATAACTTACTATCACAAAAAAATAATGCATGAAAAAAATAATCAAGCAATAACTACTAAAATTAGATTCAAATAGCTCATTAAAAAAAAAAAAAAAACAGAACAAAAACTTAAACTGGTGAAATTGACAAAATTATAACCTTGGTTAGGGCATGACATTAGACTGAGTGCCTAAGGACCTCTGAGGTATTATTATACATTAAATATATTGCTTTATAAATGAAATAACTGTTCTTTAACAGAATAAAATACTCTACGATCGCTATTACTCTCAACCAAGCAAATCATGTTATCACCAACATACCAACAGCTCTGCACATCTTTAGATATCAGTCATGTAAGTTACTGCTGACTCATTTGTCATTCAGTTTACATGCAAACCCAATATATTTCTCAGAAGAGACTATAGAAACATGTCTGGTTCCATGAATAATTAAATATGCAGGAGGGAATATATAAAAGAATCACCTCTCAAAAACATATTTTTACCAGTATGGAAAAAACTGATCAGATTGTTTTGTCAGACTTATTTCATATATAATATGACATAATGCCTATTTTACCCAATAAAGGGAATTAAAACTTTACAATTTTAAAATCAATCATTCACTTGATTATTTTAATTTGATCTTTTTTCATTTTATTTGAAAACCCTGGCCTGGTTGCAAACGAAAAGAAAAATGCCTGACAATATATATCTCTTGAGATAAAAACAAAAGCACATTAAAAGTAATATAATAAATATATTAAAGTTGATGTAAAATAGCTTATATACCCGCACCTGCCACCGCACATAAAATAATCATTATTAATGTGCCAAGCTATTGCTTGGCAACCTTAAACTAAACTCTGCTTTGTGTTGTGCCTAACAAACACCCCTTTAATAACAGGTTCTTCCCCTTCTTCACTTGTTTGGGACACATCCTGCTCTACCGGTTAAGAGGTTTCTACCATTGCAGGGTATATACTGTCAGACCGCCCAGCCCTAACAGTGTGCAATAAAGCCATAAAGTCTGCTCAACTTGTTGGTTTAGCAATCAGTTCGCTGGAAGGCTTTGATTCTCCTCACTGTCTGCCTGTGGCCTCTCCTCCCACAACAGAACCTGCACGGCCCCTATGAAACACAAATAAATGTGCTGCACATCAGTCTTTCATTGCTTTCACAACGAGAAGTTGGTCTTCCTCCAGTGGGCCCCTGAAGGAAACGGGACCTGCACCGAGTGGTCTTAAAAGTATTTTTGTGAAGCAGGGTATTGCTCTCAGGATGTGCAGCTGAAAAAATAAAGCCATCAGATGGGCCTCGACACTCAGGTTTAGGTCAACTTTGAGTTTCCTGCTAAGAAACGGAAAGGCAGTGCTCACTCTGATGATGCTTTGGATCGGTTATTACTTGGAGCCAGATGCGAGAGCCTTCAAAACCACTAAATGTTAGGGGTGGGGGAAAAAAAACGATACAGCCTAGTATCGCGATATTTTACGCAGCAATACTGTATCGATACACGGACGCCAAGTATCCATCTTTTATTATACTATTTGGTAGAATAATAAAATCAATTTCTTTACAATCCACTAGATCGTGGTGTTGAGTTTTTTCTGGTGAGGTCAGCTGGGTCACCTTCAGCATGCAGTAAGTTAGTAAAATAAAGAGGGCGGCATCACGGAAAGTTATCAGGAAAGCCCCGTCCATGTTTAAATCGGATGTATGGACTTACTTCGGATTTGTAAATAAGGAGGGGATGCAAGTAGGGATGCACCGAAAATATAGGCTACATATAATAATAATAATAATAATAATATATATGGCGCGCCGTGTCACACACCGCCCGGCAGTGTTCAGCGTGCATGTTTCACTCTCCTCGTCACTGCGCGGTTTGACGCTCCACTCTATTTTCCGAGCTATGAATGTGAACACTTTTCAATAAGGTTCCATTAGTTAATATTAGTTAATGTATTAATTACATTATTCATATATTAATTTATTACTCTTTCTTAATGTTAGTTAATGAGAATACAGTTATTCAGTTAGTTCATGTTAATTCAGAGTGCATTAACTGTTAACAAGCACAACTGTTGATTTTAATAATGCATTAGTAAGTGTTGAAATTAACATGAACTAAGATTAGTAAATGCTGAAGAACTATTGTTTTCAAAATACCTGTAGTAGCACAGCAGTGCATACCTGTTTACATTTAATTAAGGTGGACTAGACTAGACTAGACTGTAATACAAATAGTTGAGTTTGCCAGGTGCATACAGCATTTATGACAGGGTTTCATGAAAGTGTTGGTCAGTTTGTCTGCTTGACAATCCCATTTTGCACTGCAACAATAAAACTGAAGTGAGATAAACAAACTGAGAAATGTTTCTTTTTAGTTAAAACAGATGTTGTCAAAGTTTTCCTTTGGGGACATAATTTGAAGTTGGAAAAAGGCAATAAATTGCAATATATCGCAATATATTTAAAACCGCAATAATATTGTATCGTGACACAAGTATCGTGATAATATCGTATCGTGAGGCCTCTGGTGATTCCCACCCCTACTAAATGTAAGACCAAATGTAAAAAAAATATTAATAATTAAAAAAGCCTGACGGGGTGCACAGCCATTAGGCTTTTGAACTGTTTCGTATTCCAACAAATTTTGAAAAGAAACTTCAAAAGATGTAGCCTCCACAGTTTGCATACTGTAATAGAATAAAACTTGTCATGTTCTGGTCCACAAAATTTGACAAGGACGTTTCAAGAAGGATGATATTTAACAATTGCTTCTGCTTTGGATTCATTTGTAACTTTTTACTGATGGAGCAAAAAATTAAATACAGGCTATTTAAAAAAAACTTGGCCATATTGTTTGATATTGTTTATTTGTTCTTATTTTATTACTGACTTTAAGGTGTTTGAAATGTATTGGGCTATTAGTTATTGTGCTATCAAATTAGAATCGAGATCGGGAAATGTTCAAACAGAAAAAAAGAGACAAAGCTGGGAAAAAAAGCCATGAAAGTGTCCACGCAGCATATAAGCCCACAGCAGCATTTCAAACAGACAATGTGGTCTTGATTTCTCGTCATCTTGCCATAAGCTTACAGTTATTGTCCTATATTTGAACTTCTACATCGTATATGCTGTAAAATCCTAACCACAGAATTATAACCCTAAACTAGCAAGGTGGACAGCACTTGCTGGTTTCTAAGACTGACTATGTCTCTTCCTAACTGCTTGCCTGTGACTCTGGAACGCTGTAAGGGGACCATGTTGCAAAATGTGTCTTGCCCACACAATAAACCAAAATGATACTCTTTCTGCTGTTTGCAAATGAGCTACCAAACAAGGACAGGCACACCATCAATCATTCAAATCTTTCCAACCCTAAGGCAAATGTGTTCTATTTGTAGTAGAGATCAACTGATTGAAGTTTAATACTGCTTATTTTTGTTTGAATGTTCAATAACCAATTTACAGAACTGATTGTTTCTAATTAAACTAATTATTAATTCTTGCTTCATTTCTACCTACGACACACCAGCCTGAATATGATGATACAGTGAACATGATATTCAATAATAATTATTACTATTATAAAATATAATTATTATTTGTCATTATACTTCATGTCATTAAGAAAAAATTCAAATCTAAATGTGTGCAAATATTAATTGTGCTTTCATTTTCTGCTTACGACACAATAGTAAATAAAATAATTACACCAATGATTTTGACATACAATAATAATAATGAATCATACAATATTTTTTATTATGAATTAATGATGATTATTATTACTCATGTCATTATACTTGTGCAAAATTCAATCTAAATGGGTGGAAATGTATTATACTTTGGTTTAGGTTAAAATGCTACACACTTGAGAATGAATGGATTTGGAATTCATGGAAAAAATACATATACGCAAATGTTACATTAGTTACCTAACCTGCAAACACTGTTGTTTCCTGTTGAACAGCATTGTTGGGTCTTTATGGACCTACCAATTTAATTCTGATTACATGTAGTGACAGACATGATATCAAAGAACAGATGAAGCTAAAAACTGTAAATATGTAGTATAAATTACACCATGATATATCTAGGGTTGCAAAAAGGTGGAACATTTCCAGTAAATTTAGGAAATATTCCAGAAATTTTGGAAACTTTCCAGGATTTTTTTTTTTTTTATATTCCAGGGATTTTTGGAAAGTTTCCGGCAACCTTCCACCCCTTTGCAACCCTAGATATATCTAATGTTGAAAAAAGTTTGAGGTTAGACAGACATTGTTTTCGAGTCACTAGGGGAATATCTTTCTTTCTGTATGGGTTCAGGTCTGTGCGTTAACATAAGGGAGAAGAAAAGTTCAGAGCTTTAAGTCAGAAACTTATGACAGCTCCACCTTACCCAAAAGCCCCAACAAAACCTTGTACAAGGAGTCAACACAAAAATATTAATTGACTCGTCCACTGTCATATTAATAATTTCACTAATGAAACAAAAACCTCTGATATTGCATTCCAATCGTGATGGCAAACGGGAAACTGCACATAATAACAATGTTCTTATCTTCCAAATAACATGGATCCTTCCCAAACGTCATGTTTAAAAACAGTAAAGCACTTTGATTGAACAATCTGAGCAGATATGGGGTTGAGAAGATCATAAATCTACTTTCTCAATTGTCAATGTGTGCAGTCTTCAGTATATTGATGCTAATAGGCTAACCAGCAAAATAAAGAGCTAATTTAACCCAAGCTTCAAAAATAAGCTATGTTTATGGGAAAAAATGAGTTTTAAACTCACACGACAGATCTTGATATAATCCAGGACACCATATTTTCTTCAGGATTGAGCCGAGCACAGAGATGCTAGCTAAGCTAACCTTACTTCAACTTCAGTGTTCAACTTCAGATGAGGTAAACATTAACGGTCTCCTGAGAGCCTCCGCTCGCTCATTATTCAGTATTACACACAAACATCCCGTATAAAACTAACTATGGAGTTAATATGAGTTAAAATAACGACACACTTGTTGTGCCCATCTTCTTCGTGCTCTCGCCCAAACCGATGCCGTTTCTGTAAAAGGTGCGCTTTCACGTTGACGTCAGAAATAATTTGATTTAAAGGCCCGCTTTTCCTGTTACGTGATTGGCTAATATGATTTGTTTACATGAAACTCGAACATTGGTTGGCTAGATAATATGTTTGTCAAGTGACGTTGTTTCGAAGACGCAAACGTTACACTCTCAACGCATTCGATGCTGATTCGTTGAGAGTCACCTTGAAGAGATACAGACCAATCAAACATAAAAACGTTGAAAATAAAAACTCCTAATCGATGATCTTGTTGGCGCTGTGCTCGTGTTGCAAAAAAAAAGACTGGGGGAATGTTGTGGTCGTTTGCCATTTCTTTTAACGGATTTAGCTTTTAAGCACGTAAATTAAAGACTTATTTTCTAAAATGTTATTTCTAGGCTACTATTCTTTATTTTTATCATATGTTATATAAATATAGATAGACAGGCAAGCCTGTTGAGGTTTATTAACAGCGCAGGGATGAAGAATATAAAAACAAAAAATAATTATAAATGAATAAATTCAGTATCATAGAACTAATTTTAATAATATCATGATTATTTATTTTTATTATATGTTATATAAATATAGATAGACAGGCAAGCCTGTTGAGGTTTATTAACAGCACAGGGATGAAGAACATAAAAACAAAAAATAATTATAAATGAATAAATTATAGAACTAATTTTAATAATATAATGAATAAAATATCTATCTATCTATCTATCTATCTATCTATCTATCTATCTATCTATCTATCTATCTATCTATCTATCTTTAAAAAAAACTGAATCTTAAATACCACCTAAATAGAGTTTAATTCTTAGAAAGGGATCTGAGTTCAAAGTGACAGATTTGAACCTTGGACCTAAGCTGTTTGAACGAGGATCTATGTTATAATACACAGCTGCTAAATATATGATGGAAAGTGTAACCAAAATGTTATTTTTAGACTACAGTGGGAAAATGCAAATAATTCCTGAATCACAGTTGTAAGAAACCGTAATTTCCCTTATTTTTATTTCCCTTTTTCATATTAAGCAATACATGCACTATTATTACAACAATATATCTGTTGTGAATATGTGATAGCAATCTCTCTCTGTCAGAGGAAGGATGGTGGTGATGCTTTCTAACTGATTTAAATAGTACATCAAGCATAGCCATCTTGGGTAGCAGAAGACAGCCGGCAACAGATGACATCTGTGAATTGTGGTCTCTCTTGACAATCTTGTTGAAATTCATGAATATTCCTATAAGAGAGCTATTCTGTGTCTTGCAGCTTCATGTAATTAAACATCTGATCATTCTGAGGTGTTAAGCATATCATTTTCTCTTTGTGTATTAAGTACATATTGAGGTAATATAATGGCACTTAGCAGACGGTAATGATTTCTTTCAACTTTATCCTTTCTTTCATCTGTAATATGTGCTACAGTGTAGACCTATTATACAATAAATTCAGCTATACAGTCACAGTACATATTGTAATTACATATTACATACACACTGCATGTGAAGAAAAAGAAAAACTGATTACTGTTGTGTACAGTTTGTGGTGTTCTCTCCACTGCTGCTTCTAATCATTGATGTTCAAGAAGATGTTCTAAGCATTGATGTTAATTTTAGGCAGACACAGATTAGCCGTCCTACTTTCAGCAGAGTGTCTGCAGGACACATCTCAGTGGCACTCTATGATTTGTGATTCTATCAGCCATGAGATATCTGTCTCCATCTTCTGCTCTGACCTAAAGGTGACACAGACTGATTGTATCCAGTGGATATGCTCCCTATACATCAGCGCTCCTCTTGTGCTCATCAACGAACAGCCCATAGGTCAGCTGTTGGAGTAGCTATATACTCGCAAAAGCGTGAAACACAATTGGACACAAAAGGTAAAACGATTTTCATCTGTATGGTTGTATGACGGAATGGAAAAAATAACATGCTGCATATTTTTTTTTTTAAATTTAGAATTATTAATATCAAAATAATGTTTTTATAGAATTATTATTATATCAATCATATTTTAATTATTAGGTATATAGTTTATAATTATATTGATTGTCTTATAAATATAAAATATAACAAAAATAGACAGATGATAGATAGACAGATAGATAGAAATGTTATTAATGTCATTAGATAAATTAGTTTTATAAAACCGAATTTATTGATTTATTTATTTATGACGCTTGTTTTTATGTTCTTCATTTCTGCGCTGCCTGTTAATGAACCAAATACGACAACAACAACAACTAAGAACTATTTTCCTCACACTGGCGTATAGTGTGAAAGCAGCTAGTCCCATTGAAAATGAATCAGTCTGGCGGACGTAGAAATCGCCCTGCTGCGGTTTTGTATGGACTTGTGAGTTGTGTGGCGGAGGGATACCAGTTTTACGTTCGCAGTGATCCGGTCCAGTGTTCAGTTTCACGGAGCGCGAGAGCAACCATTCGTGGGTGGAGGCTGAGATAAATTTAAATCCCCGGGTTGCGGTCGACACGCAAAAAGGCGGAAAAAAATCACGGTTCTTTCTTTCTTTTTGTTCAGAACGCAGTTTGACGGTGTAAATGTGCGGTCGGTAGGGTGCGAGTGTTGAAGTTTTCGAGGGTTTTTCGCCATGGTGGTCGGGAAACGGTTCCTGTGCGTGAGCGGAGAGGAGCCGCTGGAGCCCGCGCACAGCGCGAGCTGGTCATGGCGAGCCGGAGTCATCCGAGCCGTCACTCACCGCGACCACGACAATCCCGAACTGACGGTAAGACAACGGCAAACATGCTGCGAAAAATACATTTCACGAGCGGGAGATTTCAGTGAGGATATGAAGTTTTGAAATAGCCTGTTAAACGTCAGCTTATTCTAGGTTTTATCGCTTGGCTGGACCGGTTCTAGACATTTGGAGGCCCTAGGCAAAATTCATGTTGGAGGTCCCCACCCCCAATAAAAAGCACTTGAAACAAATATGATTCATAACCTTTTTATTTATATAATTTTTTTTTTTGTATATTTTTACCAGTCAAAATTTTGGACACATTACTATTTTTAATGTTTTTGAAAGAAGTCTCTTATCATCAAGCCTGCATATATTTGATAAAAAATACAGAAAAAAACTGTAATATTGTGAAATATTTTTACAATTTAAAACAATGGTTTTCTATTTTACTGTACTTTAAAACCTAATCTATTTCTGTGATGCAAAGCTGAATTTTCAGCATCATTACTCCAGTCTTCAGTGTCACATGATCCTTGATTTATTGTCAATGTTAGAAACAGTTGTGCTGCTTAATATTTATTTTATATGTGATACTTTATTCAGGATTTTTTGATGATTAAAAAGTTGTTTAAAAATTAAAAAAGAAAAAAAAAAAGAAATCTTTTATAACAGTATAAGTCATTACTAACACTTTTTTATCAATTTAAAACATCCTTGCTGAATTTTTTTCTTTCTTTCTGATTTTTAATCAAATAAATTCAGGCTTGATGAGCATAAGAGACTTCTTTCAAAAACATTAAAATAGTAATGTGTCCAAACTTTTGACCAGCACTGCATGTACACATTAATCAAACTTTATCTAAGGTAATCTCTTTTTTGTTTGTTGAGGATTTTATTATAGCCGTGATATTATTATTATTTTGCAGTAATTTGTTCAGTAATTTATTCACAGTTCCTGAATACCATTTCAGTAAAATAACATCAGTGCTTTTATCATTTCTTTTCTAGCTGGGTATGGGATTTCCCCCTCCCATTTAATCAATATTTGCTACAGATATTGTCATAATAATATTAATAATATGATATTATGTTTTGCATTGTTAAATATGCACTGTATACACAAATCAGGTGGAAGTGAAAGAAACAATCGCTACTAAGCAGAAAAGAAGTGAATTTCTAGCTAGTTGAAACAAATGAAATGTTATGTTAGAGCAGTAATGTAATCATCAGCAGAATTTAGAAAAAACACATCTGAGGTCCTTGTTTGAAACATTAAAAAAATGTTCTAGTGTGTTTGCTTTTTGACTATGAATACAAACTTTGCTTTTACTTTTGTAGCTATTTTGCTATTCAGCTCCCGACGCGATGTCATTCACTGTACGCGCAAACTCAAAGTGTCGCATCTGGGCGCATCAACGGCTCTTTTAAACTCATAATAAACCGGTGAATGATCTGTCCAGAAATGACGCTGATCGAGAGAACAAGTTTATATTTCGAATACATCGCAATCACTCCAAAACAGATGACGACAACTCACACACCTGCATTAGGAGCTGTATTTCTTTGCGTGCACATTTAGCCTTGTGCTTCGCAGCACCTGAAGGATGTGCTCATTACGGCAAACATTCAGAAGGCGGGACCGCTTTGAAATGGCAACATTAATTGGTTTAATTGCAGGTGAGTGACAATTCAAACATATGCAATGAACAATGAGGCTAGTATTTTGCTGCCTGTCTTGACTGGTGGGCTAGCGTATAGGGGATGTTATGCTTATGGAGACCCCACCTCAAAGCCCGAGGCCCTAGGCAATTGCCTGCTCTGCCTATAGGTAGCGCCGGCCCTGCTTGGTACATGGGAACAGGCTTGGAAGTCAGTCAGGCAATGGAGTCATGTAGTAGAGCTCTATTTGGATCCCAGTCAACATTGGTGGATTGTAATATTAGTTGTCAGCTTGTGACTTTTGTCCCTTTTGCACTCCGATTAAAAAAAACTGCTCTTTGTATATGACATGTTTTGTTGAACGCTGACAAGTGACAAGTAACGAGATAATGTTTAAAGGAGACATATTATGCCCCTTTTTACAATATGTAATATAAGTCTCTGGTTTCCCCAGAATGTGTCTGTGAAGTTTCAGCTCAAAATACTCCACAGATCATTTATTATATCATTTTGAAAATGCCTATTTTGAGTGGAAGCAGAAACAGGCTGTTTTTCGGGCCTGTCTCTTTAAATGCAAATGAGCTGCTGCTCCCCGCCCCCTTTTCCAGAATAGAGCTGCACCATTACAGCTCGTACCTGCTAAAAAACATCTGTTTTGGTTCTGATTATCATGTTTATCGCGCTGAAATCATGCGTTTTAAACCATATGAGTTTAAACTTCTTATATACGGTTTTCTGAGCGCACACATCCGAAGCACACGGACAGAAAGTGGCTGTCACAGCATGTGAGTACTAAACTAAGTTCTCATTCACACACAAGTTTACGTTAAAAACACACATGAGTTACA